>NW_007577895.1:271561-363826 GCF_000690725.1 Stegastes partitus
CACACACACATACACTTTGCCACACAGTCAGACCAAGGGGTAATGCTATACAGCCAGTGTCAGTGAGAGCAGGGTACTTAAGGTGCTATTACACTCCCATTACCTCTACTCTCATGTGCAATCAGGGAGAGGTGATGGCCTGTATTCTGGCAACACACACCGTTTCCCCTTCTGACAGCACTCTGGACAGAAGCCTGAGGCGCTGGGCTCCGGGATCGTAAGGTAGGTAAGGCGAGAAGATTTAATCCGAAGGGTGTGTGTCGCGTCTGGTAGGCAGAAGAGAAGGAATATATCGAGTAGCAGCGGGGCTAACGTGGATGAAGCTCACACTCCCATTTCCAGATGATGATGATGTATGCAGAGTTTCATGTGTTTGTGAATCTGTTGTAATGAAAGGCATGAAAAGAAAACATCTTTCTCTCCCCCCCGCCCCCATTTTCTACCTGTTTTTTTGTGCCCCCCCTCTCTTTCTCTCTCTCTCTCTTTTACACATACGCACACGTACTCTCTCGCTCGCTCTCAGCTGGCCCCAGATAGTTTTGCTCTTCCCCCAGCTCCTCTGGGACCCCTTCTCTGTGTCGTTAATCAGAGCTCCTCAGCTCAGCTTCTCTCTCTCTCTCTCTCTCTCTCTCTCTCTCTCTCTCTCTCTTTCTCTTTCTTTTCCAACCAACACACACACTTGCTTGTGCACAGCCTTATAGTCTCTCTCTCTCCCCCCCTCGTCCTCCTCCCCCATGCATCCTCAGCCCCATCCATCATAAAACAGCAGTGGGAAGGTGGGGTTGTGTGTAAGTGCAAGTGTGTGAAAGTATGCGCGTCAGGTTGTGTGTGTGTGCGTCTATGTGTGTCGGCCCATGTATGCGCGCACTATAGGCACACATCTCTGTGTCTCCTCAGCAAAAATGAATTGAGACTTTACAAGAAGAAAAGCAATTAGGCCAGGGCTTTGCCCTATCATTCACTGGCTAATGTATCAGAGGCAGAGTGAATATTATTAACGGATGGGGAGGGTAAGGCTCTGTGGGTTTTACAGCCAGAAGGTAGGACAAGAAAAGACTAATGATTGTGATGAAGTAACCCTGAGTTGAAGGGTTTTAATCACTTGTAGGCTTTGTGGCTTCACAGTTGACACGCTCTTTATGATAACTGCATGGCTTCCAGCTCTCAGTCTCCGCCGCGCACCCAACAGTAGTGGGAAAGTATCAAATGAGCCATTATCGAACACGGACAAGGATGGCTGAGTACAATGCAACAAGATTAGTCATTCATCAGGATGTGTGAGTGAGGGCCACGGGGCTGAGGCGGCGGAGAGACAACAAATTGTGAGTCAGAAAAATGGAAACTACGATTGAGCAGAGGACAAAGAGACAAATTATGGGAGGAGGGGAGTGAAGAGGGCACAGAGACAAAAGTGCAAAGGAGGAGAGGGGTGAGCGAGGTGGAGCATTGATGGACAGAGTCAAGAAGGAGCAGGCAGAGGAGAGAAGAGGTGAAGGCACAGCGTTGGGTCAGTGATGCATAGAGACAAACCATTTGCACCTCAACGGCAACTGAGCAGAGTGCTCTTGACTTTCTGTGTGTGTGTGCGTGAGCTAGTGTGTGTGTGTTGCATGGGTCGGGGGAAACTGGGTTCACGTCTAGGATAGGTCACACTGTAATGGTGGCTTTTTCAACTACATTTTTGTTTCACATCTCTACTAGCGCTCTTAAATGTCATGCATTTTAAAAGAGTCAGGTCTCTGCGGGTCACGCTGACATTGATGTGTGTGCTTTCCTCAAACCGGAACCTTCCTCTTTGTGATTTAAAGCAACATTTTGAGCTCTCCAGTTACATTTGTTGACATGACTCAGCTCTTAACAGCAAATGTGATATGATAACTCAATCAGGCAAGACGCTAAATATTGAGATAAGCCCATAGTGACCCTGAAGAAAAATATGAGGCCAATCTGTTCCAGCCTGTTTCTGTGTTACAGTCACAATTACTGGAGATTACAGCCAAATCACTTCCACATGGGCTCAATGAAAATTTTACAATCTCTCCCACAATACACGATGAGGTGACTTTGTTTGGACTTCACCCAATAGAGGAAAGAGGAGCTGAAGGAAGTAAAAGAGAGAGAGAGAGAGAGAGAGAAACCTAGAGCGACGGGGGAGAGATTTGAGGGATAGGTGGAGGATTTTTGTAAAGAGCTTATTTTTGAACCATCATGCAAACATCAGTTTCCCTCCCAAGAATTTCTGTTCCAAAATCTGTCAAATTGGAAACAAATGTTGTGGGTGAGACCGCACGAGAATAAAAAACATTCTTGTTGTTTCACAATCCACCACCAGAAAAGAGCTGGCTCAGAGGCGGAATAAAAGAATGAGCAAGCAAAGACAAAAATCTAAATCAGCTTCAACATCACAGCAAGCAGAGAATCGCTCCAAGACAGACCCTTTAAAATATATTTGTGTTGAAAAAAACAGAACGAAACAGACAAGCATAATAAGGGACTGTACAGAGATTACTGCGAGGGGTCAGAAATAGTTATGTATTTTTTTCTCTTTGTTGAAGGGAGGGTAGTCATAATTCTCTGGGAAAACAAGAGGAGGGTCTTTTTCTCATTTGAGATTTATATTTTATTTTGGTCTTCCCTTGTGAGATTTTTTTTTTTGAACAAAGTTACATAAAAATAGCTTTTGTGTGTCATGACTTTGGCAGACAATGTGGAAATTATTTTCCCAATAAAGAGTTTATCATTGCCATCTTATAACATCACAAGACTCATGATGGAGAACTTAGAAAACACTAAAATCTGCCGACCAGAACCAGATATATTGTCTTTTGCGTTCGTGGGATTGTTTCTTCCCAAAACCTACATTACCCACGATGCAGTTCAACCCTCCGTCCGGACTGAGATTCAGGTATGATGTGCTCGTAGTGGCTAATGGAGCCTCAAGCTGCTAGCCTCAGGCAAATATGAGGAGCAAGCTATGAGATCTAGGAGGCTCACTTCTCTCTCCACTTTTTTTTTTTTTCCATTTTGAAACTTATAGTCTTCAGCTGCATCCGCCGTTGACTCACACAGCATCACTGGAGAATTTTCCCGATTTCAGGCAGCTCCCTCTGGACCTACAAATGGCTTTGTAGAATTTTTTTCCCCCCACATAGTCACACACTCTGATGTGTTAAATCAGGGGTGTTCCCATATAACATATTAAGATATTAACTAGGTTGCACTATCTTAACTGTTTTATAAACCTGTTGTTATCAATGATGAAATGAACTGTACCAATTTGTTACATCAGTTCACGATATTGGAAATTGTGTTCGCATTTTTCTCCTCTTTCAAAAGAAAAATTAAGCAGCAGCTGTGGTGGGCCTTTTCTTTTTTATGAAGTGAAACATAAAGATCACCCCCCTCCTTTCTGTCTCCAATAATTTTTGAATGGTCCCAAAGTCAGTGAAAGGAAGGGAGCAATTGTTGAAGTCATTTCTAGTTTTTCCCTCTTTTCCTCCATAAAGCGATCCTGTTGAAATGTCCTCTTTGTCCACAGCAGCTCCTTGGTAAAACAATCCAGGGTAAAGTCAGAGCGTGTGGTCGTTAACTCAGCCTGGCATACCAGTCTTGCTTTTATAGGTGGCAAAAGCTACTAATCCTTCAGTCCAATATTTACTTAGTCCAAGTTATGCTTTCCTGGACCGTAGCTATGCATCTCTCCTGCTCCCTGCTTATATATTCTTGGCCCTTGATGTATTCCTGGCTCAGGAAGCAACTTTTAGTGCCCCGCAAGGGCTGAGTGAGAAGTGACAGTGTGTGCCAGAGTGAGAGCGAGAGGTAGGGGGCCTGTTTTAGTTCCACTGTGTTTGTAAGGTCACTCAGAGTACATCTGTATGGAGTGGGAACTCACTCGCTTTCACTGTCACAACCACTCACAACAGCCATCTGTAATGCTGTTATGTGGAGCACTGTGTCCCTTTGTCCCTTAAACACACACACATGCACACACGGGCGACTCCTCGCACTCTCACACGTGCAAGAGCACACGCATGTGCGCGTCGACGGCGCACGCTCCGGACCCTCGCGCAACCCTCTCACGGCGTAACCTTTCACACGGCAACAAATGAACCAGCGCAAACACACATTAACATAATGTTGGGTTCTAATTGCGCGAGCATGTGTTTCTAATGAAAAAGTTGTTTTAGGGTTTTATTCCGCTCCGCTGTCAAACAATTCACCCGTGTTTTGAAATATAATTGTGGGGACTGTAAGAGTTTCGAAACCAAACCAAAACATTGCTGCGATCCTGGTTTCTAATGTTTCTAATTTGTTAAAATATGCTGAGTGAATGACAAAAGTAGAAGTTGGACCTGCCAAGAAAAACATATCAGAGGCAGGGCCATGTGGAAATACAGAGACTCTTTTAGAAACATGATCAATGTAACCTTTGTTACAGGAAGGAGAGAGAGGAGAGAGGGGGGAAGAGAGCGGGAGGCGAGGAGACAACATACAGAGACAGTAGGTTCATGTTTGTGTACATGTTTATTTATCACTATATCCACAGCGCAGTGCATACAGTGAGAACAAGCTTAGGAATTCAAGGGGACAGTTTCTTTCTCCTTATGGATCCACCACATACTCATGTACATGCATTGTTGTGGTGAACGGAAGGTTTTCTCTGTTAGGGTTGAATATGTTAGAGTCATTTTCGCAAACTGTCAAATACTGAGAGTAAGAAGAGAAGAATTTAATGGTTTACAGATGGAAACTATGTCTTTTACTTCTCGTTTGCTGCTCCTTCCCTCTCAGGCTGGACCGAGGAGGATGTGTAGCCCCCCGTCCTCCTCCTCATCCCCACACTTCGAACCCAAAACTAACATACAGCCTGGAAGTGGGGCTGAGGAGTGTATGTATAAGTACGCGTTTGGTGAGGGGGGGGAGAACGAAATTCATATGGCTGCAGAGCATCTCTTTTTTTTTTCTCCTCCCTGCTGCTCCTTGCTTCTCTTTCTCTCTGTCTCCCCTTCCCTCCCCGCATATCTGTTTCTCCGAAGAATAACATACAAACCCTCTGTGAAAGGATTCATGGTTTATTAAACCAGAGGTCCTTTTCCTGTTTCAACACTGAGAAGAAAAAATAAATACCACAGTTTGTTTTCTCTCCCTCTAGCTTAGTCCTCTATCTATCTCTCTATCTATTTTCATACAATTTTTTTCCCCTCCATTTTTTTCCACCATTCTGGTCGTTGCTGTCAATCTTTACACTTTGTTTTAGGAATGTTTTACCCTGAACTTTCCGTACTCTTAACAATGCGTCTGCTTCTTCTTGTTTCTCTTTTTTCTTCTTTTTCATCTCTTGGACACCAATCAGCCTCACAGCCCATTAAAGCAGAGTGTGTGACCGCTGAATGGGTCCCACTAGTTTACACCCTGTGTCTGCTCAGTCTATGTGTGTGTGTGTGTGTGTGTGTGTGTGTGTGTGTTACAATGAGGGCAGACTAGGATAACTCAGGGTAATGTATTGTCCTGGGCGTGCACCCTGACAGTTCCCCCTGCCAGTGCCTGGTCATTCATTACTGCTAATTTGACATGTTTACGGACCCCCCTCCTAACGTTACATACTTAAGGCAATCGACTGACCTTAAATGGAAACACCTACAGCCGCGCGGCATGTCAATACCAGATGAGGATGTTTGTATCTGTGTGCCGCGTGTGTGTGTGTGTGTCTCTGTGTGTGAATGTGTGTGCCCTCTCATGTGTACCTGCGAAGCAGTGCATCAATACTGAGTTAGTGGTTAATCTCGAAGAGCAGGTGAGTTATGTCTGCCGAGACAGGTTCCAGCATTATCTGAGTAAGTGAGCGTAATGCAGCTAAGAGGTGAACAATTCAGAATAATGCAAGGAGTGTGTGTGTGTGTGTGTGTGTGTGTGTGTGTGTGTGTGTGTGAGGCCAACAGGGGAAAGTGAGAGATTAGACCTTTAAGAGGCGATATCTGTTTTGATTTCAATCACAGCCTCTCTAATTTCACCCCCTCCTCTGTTTGTGTTTTTACATATTCAGCACTTAAATACAGTGTTGTGTCATTAAATGGCCAATCTTGCGTTGTCTCTCACTGATACACAACATTAATCACCAATTAGCTTGTCCTGTGACTGGCCACCTCTCTCATTAGAATATGATAGAATATAATGGTACTTAATGATGCTTAGGAAACATAATTAAATGACTGAGCTGTAGAACATGTGGAAGAACCGCGGTGCATCAATCAAAGACGACCCTGTCAATCCAGCGCTCATCAGGAGTGTGCGGAGAGGGCGTGTGCATGTGCGAAAACAGAGGGTGTGTGTGTGTGCAGAAACCGCTGGCCTCTATCATGACCTCATTAGGGAGAAATGAAGGGTGGACGTGTCCCCATCACAAGATACCATTGGTGCTTCAAAGTGTGAATGACATTAATATGTGACTGTCTCTGCCTCAGTGTGAATGTCAGTCGGTCTATGTGGCTGCACTGGAACAGATGAGGAAAAAAAAAAAGAAAAAAAAAGGCCATCTCTCTGAGGTATCTGCTCCTAGCTCTAATTAGCATGTGAATAAATGGAATAAATAATCTATATTATTTATGGATTTGCTTTTATCATTAATCAACATAACAAAAAGCTTGTCTAATGCGCTCGCTGCAGTCGCCACTGTACCGTCAGCTGAGGGGAGGACGGAGGGGGGGGAGGCAGGAGGGGGAGAAAGAGGGAGAGGGAAAGTAGAAGGGAGGGAGGCAAATAGCTTATCTTTTGTTGTTTTTCTTTTTTTTTTTTTCATTTTAGTAGAACAATAAAGATAAGTGTTCTACATGCTTGCTTAACACACACAGTTCGCCGGCCTCCTCCCCTTCTTTCCCTCTCTCTGCCGGCAGTGGTGAAATCCATCTCTCTATCTCTATCTCTCTAACATCCATTACATACCCCAGCCCCTCACCTCCCTACTCATTAGGCCAACGCACAGTAAATTAGCAGCAGCAATTACAGGGAATATAAAGCACGGGCACTGCTGGGCTCCCTCTGACAGGTACCACACAGATCATAGACAGACACCCACAGTCACCGGGATAATTACTGTGGGAAACGACCACACACCCTCGTAAGCGAGAGCGCAAACCCGAATGTGAGTGCACACTCATCCGAGGTATGCCTGCACTCCGATATGCTCTGTCTTGCGCGTACGTGCATACGCAGATGCAAAAAGGTGACTCGTGTGCACACAATAAGTAAGGCCAGGCATGGAACTTGCTTCCCATTGCCTCTCTACGTGTCTCTGTGATGTCCATTGTGACTATTTTCCAACACAGAATATTATTAATATTCATTCCTCCTCTCCTTGTGTTTTGCTCACTGTCTAGGTCTGCCTCCATTCTGAACCCCCCCACAACTACACGCACACACACACACACACACACACACACACACACACTCACTCCCATCCTCTCTCCTTTCCATTTCTTTCCTTCCCTTTCTTTATCCGGGATCCCCATGGGGACTCCTGTTTTTCTTTCAAATATGCCTCTCCGCTCTTCCTCCCTTCATGTGTCCATGCAGGGAGGAGAATGAGAAAACGAAGGAGGTGGAGTAGGAGAGCGAGGAATGTGTGCATTAATATATTTCATTAGGATACTAGTAGCAAAGAAGCTCCCGAACAGCACCGCTCTTGATGTGCGAAGGCTCTGCCGGCTGTATCCAGTGGAGCAAGTTCTCCAGGAATAGCGTCTTTAATGCTATGTCTCCAGAGGGCTGAGGTCTGCTGGCTCCACGCTGCCCTCGGCCTCCCACTCCTATTGTCCTCCTCCCACACTGACCAGTCTATCTAGGCCTGAAAAGCTGCTGGAAATAAAGAGCAAAATGGGTTCACCTTTTGTCTATGTGTATTTATGATTTATGAGCGTGTGTGCGTTTCAATGCGTGTGTGTTGCACTGCAAGCTGCATTTGGGAAAAAGCTGAATCCCCGAAGCCGCCCCGGTGCAGCGCAGCGTTGGTGCTCGGCTCGCTAATCAAAAACATTAGGCTCCAGGACTCATTTTCCTCAGGACTAAGTGTGTAACCTCCATAATTCAATATCCCACCTCTTACTGCTAAATCGTGCATGCTACCACCCACTTTACTGTTTGTCAGCAAACTATCAACTCTGTTATTAGATATGCTGGAGAAAAAGCCCTGTGCATTTATGAACCTGTGGGGCAATTAGGGAGGCAAACACACACACAAACAGGCACAGTGTTTACGAGTCCTTATTTCATCAGTACTTCCAGGTCGTCTTGCTCTCCCCCTTGGCGTTACGGAAGCCTCCAGTTACCGTGGAGACCCTGGAAATACTTTGAGGTCAGCAGAATCCTGGGATCCGCTGTTTTCACAAGCTAATCCAATCGGAGCCTTCTAAATTAGATATGCAAAAAATAAAAAAGAAATTAATTTTCTGCTGATGACCGGGTATGCAAATGATGACTCAATTATGGTGGGCTGGTGCCTTTGCAATTAATAACCTTGGAATCATCATTAACTAATATGTTTAGGAGGAAACTTGTCAGGCTAACCATGTTCACCATGCCATCAGTAATGCATTAATGAATTAGATTCATTAGAGAAAGGAGCCTAGCGGGGGAAGGGATGCAGGTCTGTTTCTGACCTGTGGAATTAGTCGAAGCCAGTCCTTCTCTATTCTTAGTCAACTGCCTGTCAGCTATTTGGAGACATTTTCAGTCAAAAAAAAAAAGAGAAGAAACTCATAATAACCATCCTCCTCGGTGCTCCATGGGTTGAATGAATCACGGTTTTGCTCCCTGATCATAATGAAACGAGTCACGTTTAAAAATAAAATGACACCTGACAAAGTCACAGACAAGAGGTAACTTTAATTCAACATTGTGAGAGTCCAAAAGTTATCTTACAGCTCAATTTTCATCAAAAACAATAACAATCTATACAGTAGAATTTTTTTCTTCCCTTATATCGTAGAGCTGTTCAGTGTATTTGCAGTCAAAGACAAACAGAGGAAAAAATAGACACCAGCTATTTGGTTTGCATCTTTTTTTTTTGTTGTTTGTTACCTAAATACAAAACTTTGTCACCCATTACTGATATTCATATTCAGGATGGAACTTTGCTTACAAAGATGCCATTGTATGACAACAGACCTCTGTAGTTCATTTGAAACAGATATGTTGCGGCCCCTCCCGCCCCGGCCCAGACCGGCACAGGCACACAAGTGCCTGAAAAACACTCGTCTGTCAGCAGGCGCCTCTGTTAAAACGGTCCTTTCTACCCACTTAACAAAACCAGGCTCTAGAAAAAGAAAAGCAGAGAGAAAAGCCCTATTCTCTGTCCAGCAACAGCTTGAAGACACACGGCAGACACAAAGAAAAGACTACAGAAATGGCTGATGGGCCAAGGAGCTCCCTTTTCATGCTTCGTCACATGTTCTTGTTCTGTTTAGCTTGTAATGAAGCTGCGTTGTCCAAAGGCTAATACAGGGAGAGAAGGACTGGTGGGAGGAAGGAGTGGGGGGGGGGGATCGGCTGTCAGGTACTGGAGTCAGACCTACGACTCCATGTGTGAGATTAAAATTGTGCTGTGACAGTGCTTGTCTTCACTGTGCGCCCCTCTGTACTACAATTAAAACAGCTCCGTGTTGTCAAACTGTTGTGATCCCGTGGTTCATGAGATATATTACTGTCATGCTGTTGAAATGACTCCTTTACTTAATTAAAAAAAGGCTACATAATCGCTACAAAAAAGACACAAGTGTTTCTGTGAACACTAATGTGCAGCCAGCACAGCTGAGACAGGCCTGCTCTGCCTGTCCTTCAAAGCGTGCCATTGCTGTAGTATTATAGTACATCGGGGTGTGTGTGATCGTTGAATTATGGCTCTTTGTATTCTAGTCTGGCTTCACCACCAAACAGAGTGGGTTTGTGCTTTGTCCCCAAGTTCTCATGAATTCCTCTGTGGCAATAGACAATTGTGGTGAGGGTAGAAAACTGTACACGTGATTGAATGAAGAATGGGTTTGCATTGTTAAGGCATCTAGACTGCTGGTAAAGATTACAGTGACAGAAAAAAAAAAAAACAACAAGAAAAAAAAAAACAACGAAAGAGTATATAGATACAGTATGTAAGCAGGCATAAATAACACAGGAAAAGAAAGAACAGAGAGGGGGAAAAAAGAGGAACACAAAGAAAGAAAAACAGAGCAATTTCTTAGTTCTCTTGGTTTCCACACACACAAAAAAAGAGTCACTCAAGAGAAGAACCCATGCATATTATCAGTTCAAGAACAGTATCAATCTGAAAGCCTCAAAGAGTTCAAACAAAAAGATATAGATTTACAGTATATATTAATGTGTGTTTATATTCTTAAAAAATCTACTTCAACCAAATACTCTGAATAAGATGCTACTTTTTTGCCATACAATAAACATTTTCATAAGGAAAAAAAACAAGATTTTTTTTATTAACTTACAAATAATACAAAAATAGACAATGGCATGTTTTGAATCAACAAATGAAAGCATGGTATACCAATGCAAAAACAATCAACATACAAAACAAACGAACAAATAACAACAACGACAAAAAAAAGATAAAAAAGTCACATTTAAATAGTGAGAGACAACAGTAAATAATGAAACAAAACACTGTGAAATATGTTCACTTACTGTATTAAACTTACACAACACAACTAAACGAGGGTGAGAGTCAATGTACAAATACAAGGGATAAATACATTATTTATAGGATATTTTACAGGAATCCCCTTTTTGTATCCAAATCCATGTTTCTCATGTTTAGCAGATGAGATATTGACAACACACAGTAAATCTATCTTCTGTACTGAGAAGCTGCCTTAAGACATTTAATGTTTACATTTCAAACTATAGCTATTGCAAAAAGAAAAAGAAATGTCAAATGAAAAATTCAACATTTGTTTTTGTTTTTTTTATATACAAAAATATATCACATATATCACGCATTTATTCTAATTTGATATTTGCTAGACTCCTTCAGTACAGTGCTGGCTGGACGCACACATCCTCTGGCTTTTCAAGTCTTCACTAAAATCTCAGACAAAATGTCAATTTTGGCTAAAATCATCACCTTTTCTTCACATGACAAGCAGAAAAAGCATATTGCAAACAGCTCAATCCTCACAGTTTTGTCAAAATTCAAACAAACAAACCAAATGAGAGAAAAAAAAAAGAAAGAAAGAAAAAAAAAGGCATGGTTTCTGATGTTGAAACAGCATAGGGCGATTTTGATAGACCACTTTTAGCTTTATGGGATACTTAGCAGCAAAATTGAGGGTTGATTTTATTCGTTTCTGTATTTCTTTGTTTTCTGTGTTGTTGACCTTTGTTTCCATTTGGCCAGTGTGTTGTTATGTGGTTTTTTTAGCGAGCCGGCTAAGCTGAAGAAAGCATCTCCTATTGTGACAGAAGTTACGTAAACTTCATGGTCAAACCAACACTTCACTGTTGTTTGTGCGAGTTACGGATTGCGAGACGGCGTGGGGCCTCCAGTAATCAAACCCAAACCTTACAGGCATAAACATAAAGATAAATAAATGCTCTTTTCATGAGGTCAGTGTCACACTGTGGGCAAACTATCAGTCTCTATACACTCCATCCAACGCGGTGTCAGAGAAGCTACACTAATTCAACCAAGAGGGAAATAACATCACAAAGGTTCATATTGTCCCCTTTTTTTTTTTTTTTTCCTTCTCCCCTATCCCTTCAGATGAAATCCCAATGGAAAGGCCTGAGTTTAACAGAGTCCTGCGTCTTATCTTGACTTCCTTTAGTTCAGCTCCGGAGCATAACAGAGACTCGCCAGACTCCGCTACTGTGTCTTTTCCTCTCAACATTCCCAAATCTCCAGCTATCCCAGATCCTCTACATGGGTGGAACGATCATCCCAGGAATCGCTGTTTGGTGGGAAAAGAGGGGGAGGAAGCGGGAGCGAATGGGAGATTGAGGGGTAAAGAAAGAAAGAAACAAAGAGAGAGAGAGAGAGAGAGAGAGAGAGAGAGGTCAGTCATGTGATTGCTGGGTTTCATCTGTCATCACAACAGTCACATAACAGAAATGTGCTCCAGCATCTGGCGAACAAAGACTACTCTCCCTCATTATCTCTTCATTCCGAGGCCCCAGAATCAAAACATTTTCCCTCCGCTGTGCCGCTAACTTGGCGCGCGGCGACAGCATCGTTCAACTTTTCACAGGCCGTCTGAACAGCTTCATGCGAGAGCTGCCACTGTTAATTGTTAGCAGTTACACTGTGGAAGCCAATTGTGCATCGTGGAGCATAATTCAAACATGGGAGAGGGGGAATGCAGTGACGTGGGATGACAGAGGTGATGAAATTAGGCGCAGCGCTCGAACATGGAAATGGAGCCCATGAGCCTCGACACAGGCAGCTCTGCTCGCATTTTTACCTTCTTATATCATGCTCTCCTACATCTTCACCTCCCCGCGCTCCACCAACCCCCCATCACCCCTTTCCCCTCTCCCATTTTTTTTTTTTACACAGAAGCCATCACGGGGAGGAATTTTTCATATAACATATTGGCTCCCTATTGATTCCCCTCTCTCTCCAATCCACTAATTCCCAGGTTATTTCCTAAGTGTCTCCGGCTCGTTGGGATTAACAGAGCGGTGTGTGTGCGTGTGTGTGTGTGTGCGTGCGCGTGGGTGTGTGTCGGTGTGATCCCCGCACAGTGGCCATTGGCCCTTGGGTCACCGTGGTCAGCGCTCATCAACGCCGACAGAGGAAGTGAGGAAGTGCTTAGCTTAGGGCTCTGATAAAGATTCCCATCCATCATTTCTCTCTCTCAGGATCTCAACACCATACAACATCCTGCCTAGACGAACAGCCCCGGCGCTGCGTTCGGTGGAAATGAGAGAACAGAATGACCCGTGGTGTCATAACGACCGCCTCCCTCCCTCCCCACAGAGACACCCACTGCAGCGCGGGCAGGAAGCAGGAAGCGAAAACGGGAAATAGAACACATATGGCGTGGCATGCCGTCTCTCGGACAAGTCAAGAGTGACAAATAAAAACAGAAACGAGAAGGAAGGGTAGGGCAGGATGGTGCAAATGAGCGGTGTGGGATAGCGCGGGGTGGAAAGAAAACAGAGAAAACGAAAGAGAGGGATAACGTACTTCAGGAGAAGGCCAGGCCCTGCAGAGAGCTGGCTGATGAGTACTTGCTAGAGTCCACAAAAGACTGATCTACAGTGAGGAAGGAGAGTGGAGGAGGAGGAAGGAGGGGGGGGAATCAAGGAAGGCAAAGAAAGGAAAAACCAGGAGTGAAGAGGAGGAAGAAAAGGAAGATTGGAGGAAGAAGTGGGAGCAAAAGTGAGAAATTGTTATCATAAGAGGCGGAGAAAAGCCTGAAGATGAACATAAGTTTTTACCGCTTAAACCCTCATAAACTGTGGCTCCAAATTCATGTAAATCAATGCGAGGTGGCTACTTGCTTCTTACCTTGCAGGCTGTTAGCATTGGCGCTGGTGCACGTGGGAGGAGGGGAGTTCTGGGGTCGGACGACGGGGGCGAAGGCGCTCTTCTGCTTGACGGCGGCGGACACCATGTTGGCCGGAGAGAAGGAGAAGATGCCGGAGGAGCTGCTGCAGTTGGAGGGCAGGCTGGTCGACGACGCCATGGTCGGGCTGGACGGGACGACTGAGAGGAGACAGACGGGTAGGAAAGGGTGTTTAAGGGACGGGGGGTCGTAGGGTTCATGTCAGGGAAGGAGGGAGCGGCGGCGGAGGAGAAGATGAAGACAGAAAAGGGGGAGTTAGAGAGAGGGCCGAGGGCAGAGGACGGGCAGACGGGACGAACAGAAAGGGACTGGTCAATGGATGATGGCAGGAGGGATAATGTTTTGGACTCAGATCAACTGGCTCAGACTTGTTTTTGCAACCTCTTGTGTTGTTAAGCAATTACCTGGCAATGAGATATTCCATAGCTAAGACAAAAAAATGTGTTTAGTTGGAAACTTGCAATCGAAAACAGCCCAAAGCCTTTTCTTAAATTTTTTTTTTTCTCTCCCTCTGATCAGTCTGTTTTGATGACTCATTCTGTGCTCAAGGGGTGAAGTGGGTTGGTAAACAACTCCTCACCTACTCGGAGTGCGGTACCCGTAATTTGTTTTCAGGGCAACTTACAAACAAGGCTCTCCCACGTCACCTTTATCACAGATAACCATGCAAGAGCTTTCAACAGCCAGAGCCAGTGGTTCCAATAAATTTAACAAATGAGCTGTTGCCATCTGCTTGAAACCAACATATTTCTTCACCAATTCTTTGTGGGCTGTTTTTTTTTTTTTTTTTTATCTTAAACATCGGTTGTTGTCACAAAGAGGCACAACCACATTCAACTTTCTTCTCTGGATCGTCAAGTTTTTAATTGAATAATGAGTTCATGCAAGTTAGCAAAGATGCAAACACAAGGGGATTCAAGAGGGCTCGCTATTGGTCAACAACGCATATTTATGGGTCAAAGTTGACCACGCTTGAACACTGATCATTGCATTTCTATTGGAACAGATTGATTTTGCCATGATTTTTTATAAATGTGAGCCTAAAAGTCCTCAATGTGTGAATTTATTAACCCCAGCTGCACACTATCACTGGCGCTCCAGTTAATTCTGTTAAGATTTACAATGCAAGGCAGCAACATTTTCGACAAAAGCTCTACAAAGTTTTATTTAGATTCTTGAAAATACATTGAAGGCTTAACACAAGATATTTGTGAGCTGGATTTACTCCGGCTCCCGTAAATCACCATCATGAGAGTCAGACGCACTCACACACACACACACAAAAATGACCAGAAGGTTATATTCACAACCCAAATCCTGTCTTCCTCTGACATCATCCCATCTATCCACTTCTCCTCGGTTTGTCTTTTGTCTGCTAATACACTAAGAGCATTTTCCCCCTCAGTGATTTTACAATCAACTGAGTCGTATTTCACCTGCCCTCTGATATCTGCTTCTGCCTTTATTGTTGTTATTATCCAACACTTAGCTTTTATGGCTCTTCCTGACAAATCCTTGCAATAAAGTCATAATCCATTTATGAAGGGGCCTAACTAATCAATTAATGAAAATTGGACCTACAAAGGCAGGCCGAGGGGCCATTGATTGAAAGTGTCTGTGTGGGGCCGATGAGCCTGTTAAAATACTTGTTAACACCCAGGAATCAAAGAGCTGAAATGGAATTGCTTCTCTAGCAATTAGTTTATTGATTTAATCAAGGGTCTTTAATGTAGAGGGTGAATGTGTGTGAGCAGAGGTGGTGGGGTGTGTGTGTCGGAGGTGGAGGGGAGGGGGGGGGTGTTCGGTGATCTGCTCCCCTGGCCAATAAAGTGGGGATTTGCGTTTGACTCTGCTCTTAAAGAAACAGATGAGCCAGCTGAACTGCAACACTTTCTTCTCGTGTGTCAATTCTTGTTTCCGACTCAGTTTCTCAATTCCCGTCAAAGGCTTATTCCGTCATGTTCAAAGCGCCTCGATTTAATCTTTTTGCCTTCTGTGCTCCGATTTTGTCACCCTTTGTTGTTTTTTTTCCCCCTAGGATGTGGTGTGTTTACTCACTAGCATAGGGCGAGTTGCCTGCAGATCCATTGAGGAAGTTGGGCGAGGTGCCCAAGGTTGCCATGCCAGAGTTAGCGTAGCCATTCATGCTAGTGGAGACAGAGCTGTAGCTACTCTGCTGGGGAGTGGAGCTGGGAACATAACCATGAGGGGACACACTGCTTGTACTCCTACTGAAACCTATGGACAGAGAAAGAAAGGGAGACGGAGATAGAGAGGGGGAGAGAGAGAGAGAGAGAGAGACGAGGTGTTAGGGGGGGATTTAGCAGATGACAGACAAAACAAAAAAAAAAAGCCTACATGCAGAGCCATCAAGTACTCGTTTCCTCTTGCCTGACAAGTGGACGTAGTGTTTAAAGCCAAGAGAAACTTTCGAAAAATCTTAGACAACATACGGCAGAGCGGGAAAGCAATGAAGAGAGCGCAGGAAGAATGATCCAAGAGGGATCTAGAAGCAATCCAACTGCTGAAACAAGAGGACTTTAACCTTACTGGCTCCTCTCCAGAATGAGATATATTGATAAGGCAATTAACACTAAAAGGCCTCGGCAGCTCTCTTGTAATTTAGAAAGAATGAAGCATGTATTTCTGACAGGACCTTTTTCCACTTTATGCTTTACAGGAGCAGCGAACAGAAGGAAGACAATGTAGGAAGGAAGACTATAAATATACACCTCAGGTCCAACATGCTGACAGTGGAGGAAAAAAAAAAAAAAAAAAAAAAGAGCAGCTGGAATTGAACATCAGGACTCTCTAGTGCAACAAGAGCTGCCCTTCACCGCTGTTGTCTTCACTGCGCTGGTCTTCGATGATAAGGTAGCACCAGTTCTCATCTGCTATGATTTGGGAACAAAACTAAGAAGCTGATATCTGCTGTTTTCTTCATCTCAGATGAAGATGAAGGACATAGGGAGCTCATTGGAATTATTGAGACATATCCAGAGGCTGGTCCATCCACTCTCCTCTTGTTCCCCTGATACATGTGATGAATCACCACTGACTGCACCCACATCTCTCTCTGTCAGACAGGGGCCGACCCCAGTCTAATATACACACCCCTAGGACCCACTCATATTTCTCCATCGTACTCCATCCGTGGCTCTCTTTTTCTCCATTCTTCACTCTCTCACCGTCGTTTCTTTCCTTCTTTCAAGTTTCCCCTGTTTCTTACAGCTGCTGCCTCCTCCTCCTCCTCCTCCTCCTCCTCCCTCCTGTCCTCCTTTTTTTTTCAGGCTTTCTTATTTGCTCCACACTCTTAAATCACCTTCTCTGAATTTCCCACATGAAAAATAAATCCTCTATTGCACCACTCGTTTTTTACTATCCATCCCAAAAAGTGAAAAAAAAAGAAAAAAAGGTGTCTTTGCTCGTTTCCTGTTGCTCACCCTGATTGGCTGTTTGTGCCACTTCCGACCCACTGAAGGAGTTTACGGCCATCATGCCAGCGTGGACGGAGCTGCTGCCAAGGCTGGCTAGCTGGTTGTGCCCCCGCGGCACCGTCGTGTAGAGGGCCTCGGCGATATCCGCTGCTCGTTTCAGGATCATCTCCTGACAATTAGGAAGGAGGGGGGGGAAGAAAAAAAGATGTGTTCAGCAACGTAGAAGAGAGAATATACCTTTGAGTTTATAGCCTCACAAGAATGCTAGATCTCCACTCAAGATATTGCGCGTGTAAACTCAAGCAGGAGCTGAGTGCTTTTTATCAGTGGTCACTGGTAGTGGTGAGATTGATTCCAGTAAATGGAGGAAATGCTCATTACCAGACTCATCAAATCTTTAGCCTGCCTCTTCCCTCCCTTGCTTCCCATCCTCCTCCTTAATCCCACGTCTCCTCCTCATCTCCATCTGCCTCTGCACTCTCGTTATTCTCCTCTCCACCCTCTACGTTTAGTGTTCATTGTACTTCTTCTCCCTTCCCTCCTCGGCGTACGAGCTGATAAAAGCGCTGACATATTCCCATGTGTATGTTTGCGGGTCCCAGATCTTCCACGAACGCAGCAGGGGGGGGGGCTTCAGGGCCGGCGGAGACACCGCCTTTGATGCCGCCACTGGTCCGAAAACCACAAGCATAATCTCATCTAAGAGGAGATATTGATGTTTGTGCTGAAATGTGTGTGTGAATGCTCGTGTTTTTCTGTGTGTGTGCGTGTTTACCTGGTTATTGTGAGGCATCCCGTACAAGGCCTCTACCAGGTCTGCCGCTCTCTTTAAAATCACCTCCTACAATCAAGCGCAGACAGAGGAAGGGGATTGATCATGAGTGTGACGGCTCAAAGAGTTCAGTCACTTTTATTACATTTCACTTCTTACATTATGCTGTGAATGCAGAACAGAGAGTGCGAGAGAGGAAAGAGGCAGACAGAGGAAGGGAGAGGAAGAGAAATGGGCCTATCCCAGCACTTTGTTACTAGCTGGGCAGTTTGGGAGAGCAGAGGGAAGATACTGTTATCTGTGAATAAAACATGAGCCTATATCTCTCTATCAGTCAACCATCTTCTACATCTTCTCCCTCCCTTCTGTCACTGCCAGATCATGAATCTCGGTGTCCCCCCCCCTCCCCTCCCTACATGATCACGCATCAATCTCATTTAACACAACATATCATCAGGTTGACGGCTATACAACTCCGCTCGTCAGCTGGGACACACCCGTCTCCTGCCCTGTATTAACCCTGGTAATGATCCGAGTGAATAGCCCTGCATCCACTTTGTGTGATAAATGTAGAACATCATTGCTCAGGTGAAAACCGCCGAGTGGAATTTCCCACATCAAACATTTATCCTAACGTGGTGTTGCCGCTTCTCCGCGCTCATTTTCCGACCGCTTACCCTCCTTTCTCTCCTCGCTCTGTCTCTATTCTTTTTTTTTCCTCCTCCCTGAGTGTATGAGTGTGTGACTCCAGGCAGTCGCTCTATGTGTGCATGTGATGTAGACACCTACAGCCCTACGAAACCCTTTTTAAAAGTTAATGTGCCGGGGCCAGGATATATGCTGGAGGCGCGACAACCAGAAAATTGCAGCCCCCTCCCCTCCAACCTTCCCCCTCGTTTCTTTCTCTCCCCTCTTTCTCTTCCACTCGCGCACACACACGCTGTGCGTTATACTCTCCTGAGTGTATCCCTCGCTGTGAACAAGCCCTGGAGCATGTGTGCTCTCTGTTCCGTGACACACCGCCTTTCAATCAGACCCTCATATCACACACACACACACGCCGGCGCGCGCACACACATGCACAGGGAGGCGTAACCGCACACGCAGCCACGCACATGTGGAGGCTGTCGAGCACACCCAGGACATGACGAGAGGGTCAGCAAAGCAATAAAGATTGTAGAGCGCTGTCCGAGGTGCTAAATTCACTCAATAATGGGAGCGCTGCCTCTGTGTTAACCTCCCATTACTAGCACTATCTGGGTGGGAGGCGGAGAGGAAGGGAGGGAGGGAGGAGAGAGACGGAAAAGAGGGGAGACCGGAGAGGAGGCCTGCTTGAGGTGATTGAGAGATGTAGAGGCCCTAGGAAGGTAAGTGGTTCTTTAGTATGTATGCACCGCTCCTCGCTTCCTTCTCCCTACTTTTCCTCGACGCCCCATGCCTCCCAGGGATTGCTAGATAGGTAGATGGATGGATGAAGGGAAGGAGGGGATGAAGGGGGAGGAGGAGGAGGAGGAGGAGGAAGAAGAGAGGGGGGGGGAGGAGGGGAAATGAGGGAAGTGTGAGGCATTAGGACACGAACAGATCTGCAGCTGGAGTGAAACAGTGCTACAGGAGGACGAGCGAAACCTCAGTCACTTTATTTAAGTCATGTCTCGCCTCTCTCTCTGCACCAGCTCCTTGCTTTCGATGCATCTCCTCCTCCAACATCTGCCGTCTCCTCACCTGCGTCTCCAAAAACTACTTTCTCTCTTCTTCTCCTCCCTCCTCCTCTCTATTAATCACTCTCTCTCGGTCCTGGGCTCTGTCTGTACCTATCAGTCTCTCGTTAGCAGAGGGATCTGTCCAGTAGCTAAACGCGATTAGGCAGCGCTCCAGAGTCATCCTGATAAACAGATAAATGTGGTTAGCGCCGTGCTGCCTCCCTAGCTCTGCTGCTGTAAGGGGAGACCATTTCCTGGGCGCAGGGTCTCTTCCCGTAAAGTCAGGCCCACAGAGACGTCAACAGGAAGGGGAACCTGATCCAGAGCAGAGCCTGGCCTCGTCTGGCAGGGCGGTCACTCATTAACCGGCCCCAGACCCCCAGCTACTGCACAGCCTGAGCTAAACACCCTGCAGTCTGGCTACCCAGTGCTCCCTCCTCACTCTGACTGCCTGACTATTAGCTGCAGCACAGTATGGGGGCTGTTTTCAGCTGGACGCTGGATCATTACCACAACATACAGAGATAAAACAGGCATTGGCATATATCCTGCTTGTTCCCTCCTCAGTGTGTTTGGGTTCATTAACAATCCCCCTTGCGAAAAAGGTGGCAAAAGAATGGAATACATTATATTCCCAGTCAGTTTAATCTCATTTAAACACTGACCCTAAGAACAACCGTGGGGAGGTTTTGCCAAGGTAACCGTGAATGGACATTTGTAGCTCGAGAAGTTGCCAGCGCATGCCCCTCTCCTGCCCCTCTCTAATGATTGAGGCCAACAGTTGAGAGAAGTGTGGTCGACAAACTGTTATTACCTCAATAAAGGCACAAATCAATAGAGCTGAAATGAACAACCAGGCCTGCCAGCTACCGCTGTTCATTTAGAAGAGAAAGAGACACCACCGAGTGAGGGAGAAAGAGGAGGAGAGGAAAAGAGATGGATGGATACAAAGATATTTAGAGAGATACAGGGGGTTGATAGGCTAAAGACCAGAACTCACCGGGACAAGTCTTGTATCCACCAGACATGACACGCAGCGAGGACAAGTGATTTCTCTATCTTCCTTCTGCATCTACCTGGGCTCTCCATCTCTGCCTCATGGTGACTTCCCTCCACTGAGTTTGTGTGTGTGTACACGTACAGGCATGGTGAGCCTTGTGTGTGTGTGTGTGTGTGCATTTCTATGTGTGTGTGTGCGTGAGTGTGTATACGCTGCTTTGTGGATGTGTGTGTGTGCTGGAAGTAATAAAGTCCACCCGGGGTTGACTTCGATCCACTGACCCAGCAGGAGGTAAGACTGGACAGCTATGATGGATCACCTAACCTGCTTCTGCCTCTCTCTTCCTCTCTCCCTTCAACCTCCTTTCCTCCCTCTCTCTCTCTCTCTCTCTCCCTCTCCCCCTCTCTTTTCCTCCCTCCATCTATCCCTTTTCCTCTCCCACTTTGCCAGTCTAAATGACCTTATACTCGGTGGAAGGATGAATAGAGTTGCTTGTGCATTCGTTGCACAAATAAAGTGTTTGTTTGAACAGAAAATGACCATGGACATACGATTAAATGTTTATGTGCACACTGCGTACTGTCATGTATGGTCTACTGTCGAGCGCGCACAGTTATCCCTCTGTGCATGAGGTCATGCTGCCCTTGTGCCATGTATATATCCATATGTGCTATGAAACTCAAGAAGTTTTCAATACATCTCTGTACCACTGTCACCAAGACATGTTCCTCTAAAATAATTGCACTTGGCAACCAGCATAAGCTTAGACACATAAGAGGAGAGGGGCTACTGTACCTTGGGTAATCTCTCTTGGTCTCCGGGATGTCTGGGGATGACCTTCTGTAACCTCTGGAAGCCGTAGTCTATGGTTGGTTCGTTCAGTGCTAAGCATGGAGGGAACAGACGGAAAGAAAGAGAAAGAGAGAGAGCGAGACAAAAAAAAAAAACATTTATTACTTGATTCTTAATAATGAAAACCCCTACTGTTCAAGAGCAACTGAGAGATACAGCAGGAGGAACAAGTGACGGCAGACATGAGTGACTCGAGCGCGGCTTTACATGAATATTTCAACATTAAACTAAACACGCTGAAAATGTGGGTGTTCTCTATTAAGTCTGGTGTGTGTCTTTGTTTGCCTGTGATGTAATGAATCTCTCTCTGTCGCCTGCTTTGGTGGTTAATAAAAAGACTGTCAGGAATCAGGCGGAGTGAATGTGTGCTTGTGTGCATGTGTGTGTGTGTCCTGTGGTCTTGCGTTGATCAGCGACTAATATAAGCAATTACAGAGCTTGGTTCCAATATAACAAAGGCTTGATCGCTCCGGGGAACAAGCTAAACACACACACATGCAGACAGTTTCTCACATGCACACCAAAACACACACACACACACACACACACAGTCAGATCATCCAGGCAGCAGGGAGAAAGCACTCTCTCTGCATGCTGTGGTCGTGCTACGGTAATTGAATATGAGAAGATTTACCATGAATATTTAAACATTAGAATAAATACAATGAAGATCTGAGGCTTATAGTACAAACACTTCAGAGGAGGATTGTTGGATAAGTGCTCTCTCCACATAATTCATTCCTAATGTACTGTCTCTCGCGCGCTCTCCTCTGTCTTTTACCCTCCTCCCCTGGCAGCCCGAGGAGTCAGTGCAAAGTCTTGACTACTTCTCTGGCCCATAAGATGCTGCTCCTGCGCAGAGTTTGCGGCCACGTATGCGGCTTTGCGTTAAAAGAGAAAGAAAAAGGAGCCATTATGCGTGAGAATCGCCTGTATGTGTTTACGCCGTCCGTCTGTTTCCCCTGTGGGTCGCAGCTTGGACGTTTCCTGAGGGCTGATGCCCTGCTCGCCTCACATCTGAGCAGCCAGGCTGACTAGGCGGCCCCCAGAAAAAGGCCCCTAGAGGCTATGAGTACAAGCTGTCCTGCTGGACCTCTAGTGACTTCACCATGGCTCCTCCTGAGCCGCAAACACACACACACACACCAACCAAAAAAAAAAAAAAAAGAGAGAGAGAGAGAGCACAGGAGCAAGAATAGGTGATGCTCTGTTTTGGCAACACAAACGTATTTGGACAGCTCTCCCAGCGGACCATCCCAGTAATCCATAAGAGTGAATGAAAGGAAAGGTGAATAGCTGGAAGCAAAAGAGGGTACAGAGAGGAAAAAGTAGAAGTCGAGATGCCAGAAGCAGGCTCAGCTTCCGAAGAATGACACACATTACAGGCCAGCTGGTCCACTGATAAAATAAGCCAAAACAATGAGATGATCACATGCAACAAATAAAGTATGAATTATTTCTGAGGACAAATATTTGACATTACTTCCCTATTCTCTGATCTCTCTAAAGCCTTAAGGAGGATTTGCCCTGGATTAGGCCTGCAGTCTGAGGAGGGGATTGTTCCGACAACATCCTCTCTTTCATCTCAAAGGCTTTTGTTTTTATGATGAATTTTTTATCAGTTCTCCACAATGTGCCAAATGAGCCTCGAGTGAACAATAGCATAAAAACCCCAAGACATACAGAGATACCCCTATTACAAATAAAGAGACAATTTTGGTAATTGAGGGAGGAAGTGATATTGTCTCTGCTCGTTTTCAAGGACCATAAACCAGAAGAGGAGTATGTGGGGGACAACGCGCACCACTAACTACCTGGCTGTGTCTCTTTGGGGATTATCCTGGCTTTTTATGCCCTTATATCCATGCTCAATATCTCACATTTCACACCAGGAATTAGTGCTGGGAGAAAAAAAAAAAAAAAACTCCTTTGCCTCGAAAGAGGAGTGGTACGCTGCTACACTCCAGGATTCAAAGCACACTCTCCTATACAGGTATATTTATAATCCTTAGCTGTCGCTCTCCAGAAGAGCAAATCAAAGCCAGTAAAACATAACTGCCATAAATAAATGAATAGATGAGCAACAGCCCTGGACTGGAGGGATTCACCTAGCAATCACCCACATCAGATCAGATCAATGCTCATGGAAATTTCATGAAGCCTAGAATCCACATCGCTTCATATTTCACTATAATAACCCACAGAGCCGCAGGGGGAGTGTGTATGAAGGGGTGAGGTTGCGGAGGGGGGGGAGGTAGGGGAAGGAGGAGAGGAGGCTAGGGTGGGTGGAGTGGGGGGGGTGGTGGAGAGCAGGGGTGTTGGAGGTACGAGGGGTGGAGTAAAAAGGGGTGGATGTTTGGGGCGTAAAGAGGTAGGGAGGCGGGGGTGAAGGAGGGATAATTGAGAGGTCAGAACAGTGGAGTTGTCCTGGAAACACAGAAGGGTAGGAGGAGAGCTGGAGGAGGAGGAGGAGGAGGAGGAGGAGGAGGGGAAACTCCAGTCGGCGTCCAGTTGCCCTGTCTCCTTCTCCTCCGGTGTCACAACACTTTGTGCGCGGGGAGGTGAGTGGCTAGTGTACTTGCAGGGTTAGGTAATTGGCTCTGAGGCTTGATGTTAACACCTTAACAGGCCCTCAGACAGTGGGTAAGGAGCTGATCATATCACAACCTCCTTTCTTACTCTCCACTCCTTCATACCCCCCCCCTCTCCCCTTCTCTCCCCTCGTCACATCCCCTCCTTCCCCCCTCCTCCTCTGGCTCCCCGTCCTTCCCTCCCCTCTGCAGTCTCCAGTGCTCAGGTGTGATCTCATAAGCGCTGCCTGGCGATCGATGCCGCCAGTGGCAGGGGGTTCAATAGCCCTGAATTACGGCTTCATTTCTGCCCCCCTCCCAACACCCTCCTCCTCTCTCACACAGATGAGAGCTGCCCCCCCTTCCAACACTACACACACACACACACACGCACACACAACACCCCCACCAACTACTCACAATCCAGATCAATACCTTACAATCTAATTTTTATCCATTTTTCCATAAACCCTGAGATTGCGTTTATTTGCAGAATCCGACAAGCTAAATAAAGCATCGCTTGAACATGTCAGGGAGACTAATGCATGGCTGGAAATTCATACAAAGAAAACAGATGAGTAGAGCTTTTTGCTCCTAAAGGAAGGGAGAGGCTGAGTCTGAGAGAGAGAGGGGGGAGAAGGAGGGAAAGATGGGGGGGGGATTAGAGATTCTACAAATCAATGGAGGTGTGGATGCTACTACAACCTAAGCTCTAATTATCTGTTGCAAAAAGTGCTTGTCGACAGTTAACAATACCTGACAGCACAGATCCACACTGGGAGAATGCAAATTCTAAAAAAATCGGGATGAAAAGACAGCGCTTGAATTAAGATATACGAAAACATAAGAAATCATTCCCTCTGGTGAACGCTGCTCATTTCAGCAGGATATAAAATAATCTACATTCGAAATTCATTTACATCATCATCATGGAGCAGATGCTCCTGTAATAAGAACGGAGCATGCTAAAGAGGGAAGACAAGCCACATGGTGCAGAAAATTAATCTCAATCTCAAATAGAGGTGTGAATTTCCTCGCAGTTAAGACTGTGTGCAGTAAATGTGAATGTATGCAGCTATCTCAGCTGGCCTTGTCTCCAGCTGCAGACCAGCCGTTTTAATCAACAGCAGGCATCCGCCCAAGCTCAATAAAAGACAGCATTCACAAATAGGAGCAAGACAAGTAATTGACCAGCTCGTGGTTGCACCCCACTTTTATTGCCAGATGACTACATGCCGCATTTGTGCATCTGTGATGTGTGAATGTGCTCATGCGTGAGTGTAGGTGTATTACATGTCTATGAATGTAGAATAGGTCTCCAAGTCTATGTTAACTTTGTGTACACAAACGTGCAAGAGATTTTCTCTAGTATCGACACAACCACCATCTAATATACATACAATTAAAAAAAAAACTCTGGCAATTCAGGTCTAATCAAACCGATCTTTCTCAATGTGTGTCACGTGCAGATTCATCAGTGTGTGGGACAGTTTAATTAGGGCTCAGAACTTTACAGAATATGCTCGTGCTTACAACACTTTCTTTGGCATCATCTGTGTTTCACTCCAGTGTCTGTGTCTTTGAAATGACAGACAACTGACAGTCCTTCCTCCACTCCTAAAACTAATTTGGAGCGCAGAGGCAGGCGCACAGAGACGGAGAGAGATGTCAGCAGCAGCTGGTTTAAATTCTGTTCTTGACTTTTGTCTTTTTCCCTCACTGTTCCTGCTCCTCCTTGCTGCAGCTGAGTGATGTTTCCTACACACCTAATCTGTACTCAGTGCTGAAAAACTACCCCTAATGTTTGTGTGTGCGCGTGTGTGGATGCGCGTCGGCGCGCATGGTGCCAGCCTTAATGTGAGCCAGCAGAGCCTTTTAATATCAGCCGAAGCTGTGGTGGAAGCACTAAGCAGACAAGGCTGCATACTGAGGAGGGAGGGATTGCCTTTTGAACGACAAGGGTGATTCATCAACTCCCCCAATCTATGGCCAGTATACCCGTTTGGCGCACGCAAACACATACACACAAGCATGCGTACACACAGGCCCCACTGGTGGAGTATTATCACTTTATATTGCGTGGAGAAAAGAAAAGGGAGAGCTTCCCTGATGAATGTTACAAAGACAGCAATCCAGTAAAAGGTGATACACAACCAAACATGGAGATGCATTTGTACAGGGGAGCGGGGGACAGGGGGGGAGAGGGGCAGGCAATGACCTGATAATGAGAGAGAGAGAGAGAGAGCGGGAGAGGGAGATTAGGGAGAGCTCTCAGCCCCAGAGGTGGGTAAGGCAGAGGGCAGAGAGAGGAACAGAAGGGGGATAAGGGGATAAAAAGACAGAGGAAGAGCAGGCAATGAAAAAAAAAAACATTCTTTTATTCTTATCAGTGGATAGCTTAATTGCCTTTGATGAGTCTAATTGGAGCTTTCTGAAGTCTAATGGCAGAGGAGTCCTCAGAGACGGCAGAGGACACATTACTGTAATAGCTTCCCTCCGAATCTCCTCTGCACCAAAAGTCCCCCTGCTTGTCTCTTCTGTCCGGAGCTACAGCTGAATTTCTTTCCATTTGGCGGCGGCTGGTTCTGTAGTATCAATAATCACTCAGAGGAGGGTGAGTGTATGTGTGTGTGTGTGAGAGGGGGATAAACCTATAGATAGGGTTATGTGTGAGTGTGTGTGTGTTGGTTATGTTTGCAAAGCAGCAGTAGCAGCAGTATTGGGTATGTGTTGACTTAATTAGGTCTGTGAGCTGCTCGCTTTCCTCTCCTCAGCAGAAGTTGATTAGCAATGCCAGCTGTCCCCAATGTAATTCAGAGTGTGTGCATGTGTGTGCATGTGTGTGCGTGCGTGTGTGTGTGTGTGTGATCGTGCATGCACATGTAATATATGAGTATATGCATGTCTGCTAGTGTGTGGCTGTGTGGACGTGTGCGTGTGCTAGCTGCCAGCTGCCACGCAGTGCTGCCAATCCTCCATGATTAGTACCCACTGGCAACTGGGCTCAAACTGGTGCCAAACAGACCCAGGAGGGCAACATGGCCCATGGTAATCCTCGATCCCTCCATTGCATCCTTCTCCTCTCTCCTCTTTCTCCTCCACCTCTCTCCACTCACATCAATTGCTTCTTTTTTTTGCTCCAAATTCATTCTCCGCCTCGTATTCAAGGCACCAAATGTGAACAGGTTCCTCCTCGGCTGGGAGAAAGGAAAAACGATAATAAAAAAAAAAAAAAAGAAAAGAAAGGAGGGCTGATAAAGGAGCTGTGTGAGAGGTACAAATACCCACTGAGGGTACATAGCAGTGGCTGAAGTGAAGTGTGCGAAAAGTAGAAGTGGGATCCATGCCTCGACACGGTTGACTGTGTCACTGTGAAGATGCCAGCGCTTGGCAAGCAGCCTCACAGTGTATGTGTTCAGCTCCCAGTGGGTGACCTCTTGCTACCTCTCACCTGTTGAGATTCTTCTATGCGCCTCCATAGAAGCCAAGAGGCAGAGAGAGAAAGCGATAGGAGGATGAATTCATTCAAAGAAGCAAGTTTTGAATAAGTGAATGTGACAAGGTGAAAGAGTGGAGGGCTGGGAAGCGATAGGGCGTTTATGCATACGGTTCCCACATGTCTGGCACATTAAAAGGCTGCGTACACACTTATACACACCAGCACACACTTAAATACACACAGCTCTATGAGTTTGGCAGACTGTGGGCTGTTGGACAGCTCTGGCATGGCAAAGGCTGCCCACCCATCTGCCCTCTGTCTTAGTAATGCAGTTACTTGTCAACGTGCATGTGTGTGCTCGGTATACATTCACACATATGTGCAAACAAACACAGGCACCCTATCGCAGTCTTTCCCATAAGCACACAAACCGAGTCATAACTGTGACGCGTGGCCGTGGATTCGGTCCATGCACAGTAATTAGGACACACACAACATGCAGAAAATGCATGCTTGGTGATGCGACGCACACGCTCTCTCTCAGTTGTGATTTTGTCAAATGTTGGCAATTCCAGCCGGGGCTTACAGCCTAAGTCTATCAGTGGTTGAGATTACAGACAGATTTATGTGATTCACAATCTCCCAGAGGACCTGTGGCCTCGCATTGGTTAATCACCGCTTCACATTCACTCTCTCCGCCGCTCTTTTCACCGCATAGCTATAACTCTGCACCGATATACTCTGATGTAACACTCGAGCTATTCATGCGCACACTCTCCCGCGTGGGCCTCTTCCTTTCTGAATCACGCCTTCGACAGGGTTAATTCTCAATAATCCCACTAATCAAAAGGTTAAACCTCCTCCTGACCTTCACCTGCTTCATAAAAAAAGAGGGCAAATACTTTTCCTCCTCTGATCAGCAGGCTTTTTCGCTGAATTATTGAGTCACGTTATTGAATTTTAAATTGTTTAGCATGCACGTTTTGTCTCCGAGACACGGTGCGGAGAAATGACAGCTTATGAACTGTTCACCACATCGCTTTTAGCAGATATAGCAAAAAAGCGAGACTTAATAAAACTTAAAGCCAGTGTGCAAAGAATTTTTATGTGATTATTTCTTTTTTTTCTCCACACTATGCTGTATTCATAAGCTGTACGTAGAACTGAGAGAATCTTGGAGAAAACTGCATTAGAAAAAGGCAGCAGTTTGGCAGATTGGGTGAGCATTATCCCCCTCTTCAGATTGTAAATTAATCGTACCTGTGTAGATGAAGCGTCCAGGTGTGCCTTTGCAGAACTGTTTGGATTTGTAGGACAGTGTGACCTCCACCACCCCGGGGATGTGTCTGGGTGGAGTCTGCACACGAATGGCATGGGGGGTGATCAGCTACGGAGAAGCAGAGCGAGCAGGCGGATTAATGCAGTGAAACTTCATATCTAAACATGTGCTCGGGGGACTGTTCTCGACTCTCGTCTCAGACCTTCCCCGCGCAGCTTTGACTTTCTTTCTTTGTATAATAAGCCTGAAAATGATGTGTTAGCGCTAAAGCCCTCAGGTGGCCTCGTAGCCCAAGGCAATGTCACTGTGAGGCTTAGGATGGTTATCAGTGCTGACATGGACTCTGTAAGAGGGGGTTCAAAAGCAGTTAGCTGTTTATGAATAAAACACACTTTCCTCTGCATACGTCTATTGAAGAGTATAAGTAAATGTATAATACGCTTGTCTCCGCTGCCCCTGTCTCTGTGTCTGTCAGCCGAAGCTGTCTGGCTGCCGTTAGTCACATTAAAGCACCACTGTGTCTTAAACAGGCTCGCTTAGTGTGGCTGATGAGCCCACTCGCCACGTACATGCGCGCGTGTGTGTGTGCGCACGCTGAAGGGTCTTTGAAGGAAAACGGTAACAAGACAAAACACAGATGAGACCTCACTGAGTGCTCGTTTTCTGCACGCTATAGTGAACTAGCACTCAAAGCTAGCAGTGCTCAAAAGCTATCAATGCCGCTGCCAGCACTCTGTGTACGTGCATGTGTGTGTGTGTGTGGGTGCGTGTGTGTGTGTGTGTGTGTTGTTCTAACTGTCCCTTTCATTGCTCACTTAGCCAGGCTTTCATTCTACCATTGTCTGGCCCCACTCACCTCTCAGCGAGATAATATAGGAGCTTTTTATAGAATTATTCCTTTACTAAAGAGAAAGCTGTTTAGCTGCGCTGCTCACTGACCTTCAATTTCACACATACACTACATTTACATTTTAGTCATGTGGCAGATGCTCCTTTACAAAGGGACTCATACTGTACGATGTGCACATATTTTCAAGAAGGCAGATAGTAACATAATAAAAGACAGGAGGGGAGGTGAACGGAGATATGACAGAAATAAGAGCTGCCACAGAGAGAAATGAGACTGCAGGCTGCTGTTCAGATTGTAAAATATTTCAGATTATGCACTTACAGGGATGCAATTAATTACTGCTTTTAATATTAATTAATCCATTTATTACTTATTTCAATTAGTTGATTACATTCCCAAGCTATAAAATATTAGAAAAATAATGATAAATGAGTTTTGCAAGTTTTAAGAGACTACAGCGTGGTGGTTTTTTCAGTTTGCTTGTTCTCTCAAATGGATTCAATTACAATTATATATATAAAAAAAAGGTAATTTTTGTCACTTTTCAGCATTAGCTAACCAGCTAATGGAACTGTATGCGACGTAATGTAAAAACAGTCAGTCCTAACCTGAGGGGGTCGCAAATTAAGCAAATAGAGTTGGGGGGGAAAAAAAATGTTTTATTAAGCTGCTCTCCAATCAGAGCCACACCAAGGCAATAACCTGTGATAAGTGGGCACAGGAAGACACTGGTTCAATATAAGGGGACCCCAGGCAAAAAAAAAAACAAGAGTAGTTTACAGTAGTGTGGGAAAGCCTCTATTTAATATTTAAAATGCAGTCAGGTTGCACTCATCTGCACACAGAGACGACTACTTGGCGACTGACCTCACTCCACACTAGCATGGTTCCAAAGATGACCTGCAGGCCGTCAAAGAAGTTGTCCCCGATGATGATGACTGTTGCGCCCCCTGTGGTCCAGCCTTCACTGGGGCTGATGGCTTTGATGCTGGGGGTTGCTGGAAAACATTTGAAAAAATCACAGACATAATAGATTAGATGCTAACTAACCTAATGACAGCCATCAGAGGTCTTTCCTATTGGCACCATGTACAGTCCTCTCTTCTTTCCATCTCCCTCTCTCTCTCTCTCTCTCTCTCTCTCTCTCTGTCTGTTTTACACTCACACACACACACAGACACGCATACATCACCTCTCGCCTCTCTCCCGGGGGTCGGGGGCGAGCGAGGAATACTAATCAGAGTGATTATACGCACCCCGTTATTAAACATCACCCCTGCCCTGTGTGCGAGGGCAGCGGCAGTGCGCTTGTTTTATGACACGTGGCAAAGCGTGCGGGCGTGTAAATGTCAGGTGTGCTCAGTGTCTGATCAAAGGCCATGCGACCGGGGAACAGAGCAGAGCCAACAGTAGCTCTGCCCTCTGAATACACCGGATTCATTAACCAAACACTTAGCTCTTGCTCAGCTGTCTGTTTCACATATCTATGTCGTGGCTCTCCCCAGCTCGCCGGACCACGGCACGGGCCGGTTTCAGCTCCCGCTTGGTGTATTTGTAATGTGCTTTGTTAAGCTTTTGATGTTTCCTCCAAAAAAGCATATTCTTTGCAACTTACCGGACAAAATACACGGAATAACAACAATAAAGCATATTTTCAATAACTGGTATTCAATGTGCTTTTCGACCTCATCTGTCGGTGTTATGGACTTGGAGATTACCGGATGTGATTGAAGAAAAGAACAGCATTGGGGAAAATACATGTTTATACAAGCTAAATCTCCTCTCCTTAACAGATATGCAGCTTGTCAGACATGCTGTAATTCTGTAAAGCGGCATAATCCACTTCAGACTAGGCTGACTTTTTTTTCCCTGCAGCCTAGCCTTTGCTCTTTGCCTGACTCCCTGTTCTGTTGATCCTCCCCAACAAGCTGGAATGATATTTAGCCCTCCGATACGCCTGCAGAGATCAGCGTTCACCAAGCAGCAATCTGTGGCTGTAATCATGGCCTAAGATGCCTCCTTTTCACAGCCGCTGATATTATGTGCGCTCAATGTGCATGTGTGGATGTGTGCGTTTATGTGTGTGTGTGTGTGTGTGTGTGTGTGGATTAACCAGATGGTGGAACGTGAATCCATGTGATAGGATTATACTTTGGGGTGTTCCTCGATGCCATCTGTTCAACTCTATGCACTGCTCATCTATTACTGCCTGAAATGGGCCCCAAAGTTGTGTATCCTGCACACAAAACTCAACACACACTAGACGGGGAGAATGGGAGAGGGGAGAAGAAAAAAAAAAGAAAGAAAGAAGCTGCTGTCTTCTTTCTTATCATTTTATCTCTTCTTTATACCATCATGCACTTTTACCCCTTCTGCTCATCGTGCCCGCGAACTTTCCATGTCACCCTCTGTTCTCTCACTCCTCTTGTTCCTCCTTTTAAGTCCCCGTCACCAGGAGAACAGAAAATCAGAGAAGAGGAAATTCCCAAACAAATCTCTCTGACACAGGGAACATCTGTTATTGTACTGTATGCACTCTTCCCTCTGTGTAAGATCCAAGTTTCACTGACGTCTCCAATATGTCTCGTCTTTGTGAACTTTTCTAATCATCTGCGAGACCAGTCGCAGGGACAAGTGGTCCACCTTGCCTCTGGAGAATAGTCATTAGAAAGACTTAACCATAACATTCAATCTTAATGCAATCTAGTATAGGCCATCATGTAAATCCCTTCTTAGTTTTTTTGTCATTATCATCCCTGAGGTTGACTTTCCTCAAAGAAAAAAAATATGTTTCTCTTATTCAATGTCTGGGAAATCGAAATGAGAAAATAACTGGATTAGGGAGTTGGGAATCAGTGCAGGCTCCTAAATCATGTGCACATGTCATTATGAAGTATTAAAGGTTTGGGTTTGACTGTGCATGTGGGGGGAGTGTATGTGTGTGCATGGGCTTTTTACTGTGTGTATGGGTGTGTTTGAAAACCTGAGGGATGGGGAGTGATGGAGGGCTGGAGGATAAAAGCAGGTCTCCGAGGAAATAAAGCCAGTGTTGGCTTTAAGCAGAACAGACCTCATAAGACACATAGTGCTTATGCGAGGCAGAGTAGAAGGCCCAGAGGCAGAGACCTGAGGGGAGCAAGCCACAAGGGAGAGACAAGAGACTCGCTAGCTACCACTCACTCCTCTCTTAGCTCGAGTTAGAAACCCTACAAGAGAGGAAAGTGAGAATCCGGGGAGGAAACAGGAGAGAGATAAGAAAGAAAGCAGGTTTGAGGGGAATAGAGTGGAGACAGAAGAGAGGTTGAGTGTGGAGCCAGACATGGTGGGGAGGGAGGGAAGGGGATGAGAGAGAGAGGGAGGGAGGGGAGTCAAAGAGAGAGAAAGAAAGTGAAGAAGACAAAGAAAGCTAGGAGCGAGAGCCCGGCTGTTTTGTTCATGCTTTTAATACCGTGTTCCAGGTAGGATGGTGTTCCTTCCGAGGGGTCCAGTCTTCGAGCTCGACGCCCGTGTTTGGAGTTGTTGTGCACAAACATGTTGTCGGAGACGGCCAGGACGTGACCCTCCACGCTCACTGTGGTCGACACGACCACCTGAGAAAAAGAAAACCAAGAGATACTGAGTAACTAGTGATGGAAACGGCACTTCTTACTGTGTGCTGTAGTTTGTATGTTGTTCTGCTCACTATGAGCAAGTTATGAACAAGGCATAACTCCTATTCATCCAAAACTTCACATATTTTATGGGACTAAACATGTTGCACGGTAGAATCATTAACTCTATGAAAGGTAACGCACATCTGTACAGAAGATTTAGTGCTTGTTTTATTTGATGAGCAGCATGTGTTGCACTCTTTTGCCTGATAGGAGGTCATTTATTTGCTTTCAGCGTTTTTTGCTTTAAATGTCAAATTAGTGTACTTTAAACTTGGCATAACTGACTGTTTTGCACTTATACTTAACTTGCTGTAACCCTTGAAAGCTGATTGTGCTGACATGCCAGTTAACAGCTGCTACTAGCTCACTTATACATCAAGCAGTAATGAATCACTGTCCGTTTAGCTATGTTTTGGTCTCCACCACCTCCTGACTGAAATGTCAGGCTCTTTAAGAACAAAATGCTGCACTATGTTTACCAGCTAGTCGCAAACTGTGCATATGTTTTTTTCCGGTGGCAGGCGGCCAGTGTACAGTTGAGTTTTATTTTTCTGAAAACTGCTATGAGAGCAGTAAGACTCCTGCAAAACAGTAAAGTTGTCAAAACAATGAGCTAAGAGATGCTAAAATAATATGATAATATGAGGAATGCAGACTTGGGTAATAATATGTTATGGGTTCATCACATTTTTACACAGTTATTGATCCATTGTTATAAAAAAGATATAGATTATAGCCATGTTTAACACAAGCTGTAAAGAGAATATTTATTGTCTGTGTCGATTCCATCCAGGTCATTGTAATCCTGAATTCTAAAGAAGCCCCCTGACTGAGAGGTGAAACGTCTTCAGGAACCAAAAGTCCAGTTGCTTTGCACTGAAGCTCTTATGACTATATATTAATTGACACGTAAACCTGGTGATTAGAAGAGAAGTTTGGCAAGCAAGAAAATATAATGTATTATTGAGGCCATGTTGACATGCAGCTTTGTTCATAGTGTTACAGAGGCACAATAATCATCAGCGCAAGAGCTCCTGTGTTTATCTACACCTGTACATGAGTCTTATGAATTAAGATTTTTGTTGTGATGATAATACTTGAATAATATTTGGCTATTCATTGATTTTTAGGACAATTTCATTTATCCTTTTGTTACGTTGGAACATGCTATGCTCGTCTGGACTTCTCCCAGGAGAGACATCCTGAGAGTGCTTTGTTTTATTCTACGAGGGGGAGTGAGGTTATGCCGTGGCTGTGTCTGGTGCCTTGCAATAAAACACTGACAGAGTTAGGCCCATATTGTTACATTATCGTATGCTTTTAGATAGTCGTGCGTCACCTGAAAACGCCTCATGTCTCGAGGGTTCCCTGCATTCTTTAGGCAGTTCTGGTTACACTTCAGGAAGAACTTGAGGAAGAACCTGCGTATGATAAAGAGACAGAGAGAGAATCAGATGAGCTACTGAAAGAGCAACTGAGAGTCACTGAAAGACCAGTGTGAGCTACTTCAATAAAACACAAAACAGATATAAAACAGCAGCGGCAGACAAGGCTCATAGACTATCCCTCCCTCATCCATCAGATGTTTATGACAAAGGAAGTTTTCTATGTAAAAACAGCTCCGGGATATTAAGTAAGATGCTACCTTGTATATCCATCTCGGAGCTGCTGTCACAGCTCGCCATAAACTCGCCGGGGCAGACGTGGGCCCCCCCAAGCTGTACAGCCGTGTGACGGAGGTTGTGCTGTAGCTACTCTGCAGCATAGTGTTGCCATTCCTGCCTCTCTCAATCTCAGTGTGAGAGACCACATCAACAGCACCTGCCATGCATTATTAATAGGCTGAGATGGCAAGTATGGCTACCCACATCAATACTTAATGAGGGAGGGAGGCAGGAGGGAGGGTCGGAGGAGTAAAGGGGAGAGTTGGGGGGGTGGGCTGAAAAACAGAAAGGGGACGGCTGACAATTTATTCCCTAGCCCCACCCCAAAGGCTCCAAGCCTGACAACTTCTTCTTTAACTGAAACTACAGTACTGTACATCCCTTCACTCTCCCTTCTGCATTGTCTGTCTCCGTGAAAAAGAAAAAAAAAAAAAAAAGAAAAAAATCAAATGAACCACGAAAATAAACAGCACCGTGTACAAATAAACAGGAACCCTCAAAAGGGGGAAAATAAAACTACAACATTTCCCACCCCCTCACCCTCCTCCTCCCTTTGAGGTAGCTCAAAGAAGTGCTGACAGCTGAAACTGCTTACAATACAGATCTCCACCAGCCAGTGAGAGAATCACTCCTTTGCTCAGCTTTTCTTTCATATGTCTTATTTTCTCCCCTCTGTTCATTTGTTATGGCTAGGATTCTGCACTGGGCAGCGCGTTTGGAGCCAACTGCCTTAGATATAATCATGCACGAGCAACTGCACACACACACACACACACACACACACACACACACACACAGACATGTCAAGAGAAACACAGTAAGCAGCAGCGTGCCTTGGACAATTGCTTCATCTAGAAGAAGAAGAAGAAGAAAAAAGAAAAAAAAACAAGAGAGCAAAGAAGATAAATGGACAGAGCAGAGTTCTGTCTCATTTCAAGGGCCAGCCTACTGCTGTGTGCATTACAAGCATCTGATGTAACACAAGAACTCGTGAATTTATCCCTGACAACTTTTAAATGCATGACAGCTGGTTAGTGGTAGATGCTCCTCTTCAAGTGAAGAAGAAAAAGCCTCTTATGATGTGAATAACAAACTGTCTTTCTCTGATGCTCCGTTTCTTTTTCTTTCTTTCTTTCTTTTTTTTTTTTTTTTCCCTTTGGCTTTGTTTGTGTTCTGATTTACGATCTCGCTGGCGCAAGAGGCCAAATCTGAATGAGAAGGGGGGGCTAAAGGGAAGAAATAAAATAAAACAGAGAGACAGGAGAGCAGAAAGTGAGAGGAGAAACTGATAGAAAGACAGACAGAAGGACGAGGTAGACAGTATGTGAAATCTGAAAGGAGAGACAGACCACCCTCCTGTATATTTTAGAAGCTGTAGGCCAATATCTCAATAATTCATGAAGCAGAGAGATGGAGTTTTTTTTTTTTTTTTTTTTACAGTGGCTGTTAGACCCCACAGACTGAGGGTCTCCCAACTTTCTTATCTCCTCGAGGTCAGGGTGCAGCCTCATAGACAGCTGTGGACTACATCCACTTGTCCAACATACTCCACCTTCCTCACTGCACCTCCTGTTTAATTCATTGATTCCACTCTTTCCCCCAACTGTCCCTCTCCTCCTCCTCTGAGGTGTTCGTGATGGATGGATGATGGATAAGTGGAGGGAGGAGAGTTAGGGTCACCCAAGTCAGAGGTGACCAAATCAGGAGGTTAAATATTAGAGTTTGGAGGAGGAGAGAGGAGGAGAGAGGAGGTGGTGGTGGTGGTGGTGGTGGGGAAAGAAATAAAAAACAGTAAGACTGCTGGAATACCGAGCGCGAAAGAGAAAGTCTGCATGCCTCATCCGCTGCGCTACTTGTCAGCACGTCCCCTCGATGTCCTGCATGTGAGGATCATCTGATTCATTATTTACATGACTCAAGGTGTCTGGAGTCAGCCGCATGGAAACATTACAAAACTGCAGCCAGTTGATGCCTCCGTGCTCCATCTCATCTCCACCGGGAGCCGAGGGACTGGAATCACCACTGCACACATTTACATGGATCAACAGAGTGTGGGTGTGCGCTGGGAGCAAGGGGGGAGGTGGTGGTGGTGGTGGTGGTGGTGGTGGCTGATATGCAACAGCAAAGAGATTACCATAAGGATTTATGGATAATCTGATTGACAGCTGACCGGTAAATATGGACAGATAGCTGACGATACCCTGTAATTCTCTCAAGTGCTCTCTTAAGCTCCCTATTATCGTGTTTTTTACACTTTTTGATCAATGAAAACCAAATTTATTGTGGGTCTGTCCTGCAATGCCCCCCCTGGTTACTGCAAAAGTACCCCCTAGGGGGTACAAAAGCCCCTAGATGGGAATCATCGCTTTACACAAAGGCACAATATTCAGATTGAGTGTAAAATAGTGAATGAAATCAGACATTTAAAAAAAAAAATTGCCACAGTAAAATCAGTTTCTGCGACCACGGTAATTTTTATTTTTTGGTATTTACATCCTACAGTGACACAGAAATGAGTCATTGTGTTTGTTTTAAGGCTAATTTTATAACTTTTAAGACCACAAATCCCTAATTTAGACTTTTTGTGTGTGGAAAAAGCTTTAAAACAGCTTTAGTTTAACTACGTGGACACATAAAATGTATAGAATACAGTTTACAGGCAAAACTATTTTGAAAAATGTGAATTAAATGTTGAAGTATTTTGTCTTTTTACCTCAGCATTTCTATTCTTCTAGTCTTCACATTCTGCACATGATGTTTTAAAATTAAAGCAGCATCTCCTCTGAAGACAGTTGGTCTATAGAAGCTATTGTCTCCTGCAGAGACTCATGTTTGGAGTATTGCTCTCCTCTACCTTGTTTGTATTTGAAGCTTTTGCTGGTTTCGAGCTGTTTTACCGTGCAGACTCCACACGCTACAAATATTACCAGTGCAAATTGCTGCACCGGCTGGATTAAATGAAATAAAACCATTTTGCTCTCACGTAATTACCCCCAAATTCAGAAATAGCTGTGGAAGTGAATTTGTGTAAATAACTGCTTGGCCTCTTGAAGCCTCGTGGCATAAATTTGTAAAAGCGAAAACGAACGAATAAATGCAGCCGGTCGCTGTAGTAATTTAATGACCTCACACTTTCATCATATCATAACGGGCATTATTTGTCACTTTGGAGCAATTAAACACAAAATCACCCTCTGCCCATAAAAAACAAAACAAGGAAAGCAATTATAACACAACTTTTAAGTAATCCCTGTAGCATCTAAATATTATTACTGTGGTGATAAAGATTGTCTAAGCGATTAGCTAACAGCAAGGGAGCCTCCGAGGGACAATTCTGTAAGATTTTCTAATAATTTTCCAACATTAGCCGCAAATGAGGTAAAGAGTTGTTTTCCTTGTCAAATTTAACATAGATAACTTTAAAACTGCGGTTTTATCTTCCTCGATACTTCTGGGTTGTTCATCTTCTCAGCCTTTTGTTAAAAACTGTGCTGTACATCTCTGCGCCTCATTTCTTTATGCCTTCGCCCCTCCTCTCTCTGTTTTGTTCTGATGCCGATGCGCTGTAAAAATGGCTGCGGGTGATGCCATAACTCAGCCCTCTTCGCTCCCTCCATCCATTTCTGCTGTACAGATCATCTCCACAAGAAAAGCACTGTGTCTGGCTCCTAATATGCTTCATGAGGTGTGTAATTCACTGTGCTCCGGAGGGGAGCCATTTGTCTCGGGGGTTAACTAAGTGACACAACAGCACTTCCCCATGCCTGTTACCACCGTGGGACATGTTGAACTAATCTAGGCAGGTAGAAGGATGGAGCATCCCGCTCTGTAGCAATTAAGCATTAAGATTTGTTCAGGAAATCGATCCTAATGAAGTCAGAGGCGAGCTCGAATTAAGTGTAAATATTTGTAAGCAAATATAACGTTACAGCGCACAGAAAAAAAAAAAAAAAAGCTGTAACAAATAGGCGGCTGAACTAAAAGTGAAGTCCGGCGCTCTCACAGAATCAAATATCTCCCTCAACTCCTGCTTTGTGTATTTTCTTTTCCTTCCCCTCTGTTTCATTTCTCTTTTTCTCTGCAACTCTTTCTTTCGCTCTTTCCGCCATGCATCACTGACACTTCAACCAAGAGCCTGACTGGCTTGTTTTCGTGGTGACCTGTCTCCCTGCCTGCAGTATACGTTTAAGCATGGAAGCACACACACGCGCGCATGCACACATACACACACTAATTTAGGGAGATTTATGAGGGGGGCCTTGCACCAGGAGCCATGCAGGCTGACCCCAGGGGTGTAGGGGGGCACTGGGTGGGGGAGGGGGCCCGGCTCCACAGGGGAGGACATTAATAATCCAGAACCAGGTCTGTCTCTGGGCCTGGCCCTCGGCCTCGGACACACACTGTAACAGGCAGCGGTGGCCCAGTTTAGATAAGACTGGAAGAGAAACATCCATTCCAACATAGCTTACTATCAGATGCACACCAGTAGATACAACTTGACTAAATAAGAAAATATCAAAAATCTAAATATGTAAAAACACACATGGGTTACGTGGACGGATAGAGGCCATCTCACACACTTCACTCCGTTCCTTTGGAGTGCTACTACTCAAAGTAGCGGTGGGCACCTCTATATTGCCCTCATGTCTATCTTAAGTGTCATGATTTATTCAAATAGAACATCTCACTGCGCTGAAAAATTCATTTCCAGCTCACTCCGTGCATCGTCCCATCCACCTCTTTATCTGCTTGATGTGTGTGCATGTCATGTCAGCCGAATTTGCCCCGTCGTTAAATATTTCTCAGAACAAATGGACCCTGGAGGAGGGAGACGGTGGGTCAGTGGGGGGGGATCCTCGCTGTGCCTTCGCCGCTCGGGGAGAGGCCCCACTTGGGAGAGATCGTTCCTCGCTTCCCCCTGAAGCCGGAGCTCCAGTCCCAGCTTGGGGACAGAAGTCCCTGAGACACTTAACCGATTGTGTTTCATCCATTTCATCCGAAAAGGATCATTCAAAATTCAACTGAGAAATCGTGCAGGGAGCAACGAGGAAAAAAAAAAAGACAGAGAAAAAGATCTCTCCTGCTTGGTAACAGCAGTGGAGAAAGGAGAGCTCGGTTCAACAACTTGTAGCCTGATAACATCGCTACCTGTGGGCTAAACTTTACACCAGAGCACCAGGCGGGAAGAAAATGCAACCAAATAAACATCTGTGCATGTGTGTGCAATCGTGCGTTTGTGTATCAAAGCCATGATGAATAAGAGGCTGTCTGGGTGATGGACAATCTTGGCAGGCGGTGCTGATTGAAACACTTCCTCTGTCGGGCCTGGCCCATTAATCTGAGTGAGACAGAGACAAAGAGAGAGAGCGAGAGAGGCTCCAGGCCCCCAGACCACGAGAGTAATGACGGGTCCTGGTCCCTCTCACCTCGGCGCTGTCCTGCCATGCTGGGACGCTGTGCTACCCTGTCCGGCCCAAACCCTGCCCTCGTGGGACTGACCAGTGAATAATGGCCCTGTCATCAGCCTGGGTAGACACCACCGCACAGCCGAAGGGTGTGTGTGACCGGGTGCTTATGTTCGCCCGTGTACCTCCCCGCGCAGTCATTTACCCTAACTGTTCTCCTCTCTGCCTTAGTTGAGGACTGATGTATTCATATTGAATAGTGTTGATTTAAGCACATGTTAAACTTAATGCATAATGCATCGACTATATATAGCTTGATAAAGAGCATTGTGTCAACCCGGGACCAGCCCCATACATTGTGGGGATGAATGTTCCGCTTGCAAAAGTTCTTTCTTTTTGTTCCATTTAAGCACCGTATTAAATCATAACTATGACTGTGACTGTGCACAGGCTCAAGGTTATGTTTCTAAATGCAGCAGGATCAGAAATCAGAAACTTAATTAGTGTGCCATGTTTGTTCTCGGGTGAAAAGTTGTTCCCTCCAATGGGTCTTGAGGGAGGAATATGGAAGCAGAGAGTGGGAGAGACTGAGAAAATGCGAGACGGAGAGAGAGCGTGTGTGACAGAGGAGAGACAGAGGGAGACGGATGCCGAACAGAGATGTATGGCTTCCTACAGTGCACGTGTGTGTGCACGCGTGTATACGTGTGCACGTGCGTGTTTTGGCCTTGCGTCCCTCTGTGTTTATCAAACATATTACAGCTCCTTCTAGATTCCTCACCTGCACACCCCCAGCCTGCTACATATGGCCCACCAATCACAAAATAAGGAATCATGCATACATTAGCATAGCTAATGGCCTACCCTCTCCATTTAATATGCAAATTTCCTGAAACATTACTGAATGCCGTCTGTTCTAAATGAATAAATTTGAATCGCAATTAGAATAATCCTTTATAATTAATGAAAACTGTCAATTTTGGTTCATAAGTAATTTGATTAAAGTGGTGATGGGACACTTATGAAGTTCATCGGGCTGCGAGGAGTGCGAGAGACACATTCACACACACAGGCATGCAAACATGCACGAGCCATAAGATGACCAACAGCAGGGCTGCATTATTGATGAAGATGATTAATAAACTTATGAAAGTGGTTGTCACGTGAACCGGGCCCTTTCTTTGTTGTTTTTTTCTTTTTTTAAAAAACTCCAACACAACTTCTTTCCTTTACCACCGTAGAGAAACAACAGATCAATCACGCCTTTCTGCTGCCTGACAGAGGGGGAAAAGTGAGGGAGTGATTGAAGAGGTTTCCCGGCCTCGTGGTGCTGTGTCAGTGGCCTGTCTGTCCGGTGGGAGACACTGATGGACTGTCGAAGCAGGGAGAGAGCAGCACACACACATGCCAAGTCATTACAGGGGGGTCTGAAATGCCTCCCTGTTGTTTCTCACAGGAGGATGGGGTTGTGTTGCTTTTCTGTTGGGCTTTATCAGTATGTAATACCATGTTACCAGGAGCATATAGTTGAAGAAGAGGGCGGCGTGTGTCTAACTCCTCATCAACACCCCCGTCTTCGGCTTTAACTCACTCATGCTGCGCTACTGAAGCATATAATGGTGTCACTTAAATTAGGGTCACTCAACTGTGGGAAATTGTAGCAATGTGCGCTGCATGTTTATCTCTTCCATTTGCAAGGTATGTATACGCCGCGTGCGCTCCTGTTTGCGCGGCAACCCAAACACGAGTGTGCGTACGTGAGTGTGTTTGCATGGCTTCAACCCAATAATAATGGTCCAGATAGTGTAGAGCCTCGCAGACTAATTAGCCAAATCACTGAGAAAATAGCAGCCTGCTAATTAATGGGTATTATGGCATTTCAGAAGTCACTGCTCTAATTGGGAGGGAACTGAGCCTCGGATTTCCATACTGCAGTAATACCGACTTTATCCATCCATCTATCTGTCCGTCTGTCTACCTACTTGGCATGCTTGCTTTTAAACACAATCCTCCACATGCATACAGGGAGCATAATTATCCTGCGTGAGCGCACATTTACAAATGCGGACGCAAGAATGTACATCATGTTTACATACACTGCCAAGTTTTTTTCCTCCTAAAAAGCAGCAGCGGTCTCGCTGTAACCTCAAGGAGACAAGGATCACCACACAACCGCATTTCTGACCCCATTACCTTTTGTTTTTATACTGATTAAATATCTTTATATTGCTCTGAGAGGAAAAAGGGCCCAATGCAAGTGAATTGGCGAGTAATATAATCCATCTGAATAATTCTCTTTTTGTATGTGTCCCCGACCGGCCCCTCTGATACACATGCATACATGCATATCCCCTATAGGTTCCTCTTAACCCTATCAGACGGTGAGACAATCAAAATAGATTTGCATTCAAATGCCACATGCTCGCTATCAAATATCAAATCAAGCTTGAGTCGGCGAGACAGACAGACAGTCACCTCCTCCCGGGTGCCTCCATCTCCCCCTCCAGCACCTCCTCCTCCTTTTCTCCTCCCAGGGTCCCAGGGACTCCCATTCTCCCCCGGACGAGCTCTATCGAGGAGTGACAAGCTGTGGCTCGGGCTTGATTGACAGCCTGTTGATGCTTCTTTTTTTTTTTTTTTCTTTTCCACCACACACACCCCTCTTCTTATACACGCACATACACTCCTCTCCCTCCATTCGCCTCCATCACCTCCCCCTGCTGGTGCACTGGTCTGGGTGTCTGTGATAGCCCCTGGGCTAGTGCCCCGCAGGCTGCACACTACTATACATACAAATCACAGCGTGTCAGCCTTGTGAATGGGCCCATTTTGACTTTGTCCTTGTAAAGTCAGGCCCCCCTTGAAGCGGGCTGTATCTGTATCCTGCCTCTTTCTTTACTTTCCCTCTCATTCTTACATGCGCACAGGCAGATGCATGATCAAACTCGCACAAAGGGACAAGCGGCAGCGGCGTGCGTGCACGTAAACACAAGCGCTCGGGGAAACGTGCGGGGGAAAAACTGGCATATTTAAATGTGGTGCTAATGGGCAGCACCTCACAGGAGCAGGGTATAAATACATCAACAACAACACAAGCCCGTAGACAGTCCACACACACCATGACAGCCAAGACCCGGGGCCTAATCTCACACACTCAGCTAGTACACCTGGTTAATGTTAAGAGGGCAGTTATAGTCAATTACATTCCCATATAATGCATAAACCTCCACCCTGCCAGTGCAGGGAGAGTAATTGAAAACAGGCGCAGAGCGGGCCGGGGCCCAGGCAAAAAGTCAACTTCCCACCCCTGACTTCGCCGTTTGCTATATGCGCTGTCTTCCCATGCCATATTCCAGAGTCCTGGGGGCAAATGTAAAGGGGGGAAGGGGAGGAGGGGGAGTGGGGTTTGCCATTTGGATATGAGTGCGGCGAAAGAGCACGAGGATATGGAGTCATATGAGGTAGTGGAGGGGAGGACAAAAGGAGTGGGAAGACGGTGAGGGCTTTGTCTCCCAGGTGAGGTCCAGGGGAGGAGAAGTTAGGGTCATGGCGAGATGCTGGTGGACGGGTGGCGGCAATGGTGGTGTTCCAATGTGGGTGAGGTGGCGGGAGGGGGGAGACGAGGCGGGGAGGGAGGGGAGGGAGAGCGGTTGTAAGTAGGAGTTTGAGACTGACAGGTGACATTACCCTGCGTCATGGCTGGAGGGACAGAGGGACAGAGGGCGCGATGGTTATCCAAGCAGAGAAATGTCACTGTCCAGACACCGCTGTGACACGCACACACACACACACACACGCACAAAAAACAAGAACTGCACACACACACATGCACACAGAGATCCAGGACAAAGGAGTCTGGAGTCTTTGAGAGTGAAAAAGGCTGGCTACAGTGGGCAGAGATGAAGAGATTACACCCTCTCCATTTAAAAAAAGGAGGAGATTAGAAAGAGGAAAAAAAAACAGACAAAGCAGAAGAAAAGGCTAAGAGTCACGGACTATACTATTACCAGTCAACAACCTTGCATTTATTCATATTGTCTGCTTCCCAACATTAACTCCCCTTTTGTGAAGTTGGTTCTTTCTTTGCATTTGTCCCTTTTTCAATCTGCTCTCTGCCGTTTTCATTAAAGCCTAACCTAATTTTTGGCAAAGCTTATAAAATGTCCATATTGCTGCTCATTCGACCCCATTGATTTAGTGTTTGGTTAAATATTCACGACTGTGGATGCAATTAACATGCTGTTAATGAATAATTGATCGCATCTTAAGCGGCCATAAAACTCATGCATATTAATTATTGAAACAGGAAATATGAAAAAAACAGCCTTCCTTGTTTTGCCTCAATCAACCTTCTTTCATTTTATTTTTTTATATATATATATATAATATTTTTTTTTAAAGTCAGGAAGGCATGTTGAGAGTATTTGTGGTGGAAAAGTGCAGCTCAGGAGTGTGTGTGTGTGTAGAAAAAGGAGGCACGAAACAGAAAACGCTATGAAAACTATGCAAATGCCTCTCATAAACACCGCTTTAACAGCTCTTATATGCATTTAAGCTGCCTTTGAGTACATCCATTTCGCTCATACATACGTCTCGTGTGCGTGTGTGTGTGTGTGTTTGTGCAGCTCAGGAGTGATGTGGAGTAACAGTGCGGGCGAGCGTTGTGTTGACAGCCTCACTGTGACAGAGGTAGTAGCTGCCTGTTATGAGAGGCAAGTGTTTACCACGAGCGAACAGAACAAAAAAACAAACGTAGCGAACATGGGAGGCTTGTCAGCGAGAGACTGGAGATCAGTCAGCCAACAATGAGCTTTCCTCTCCCACTGTGTCTCTACTAGTTTATGGTTATAGGCTGATGTCGCCCCTGGCACCTCCCTGGATCCTGGTGGGTGGAGAACAACTGAGTAAGAGAGGGAGATGGAGGCGGGAATCAGTTTGAATGTGCCTCGTATTAATGCTGTGGTGCACCTGTGGTCAGGTAAATACTGCTTTTCTGTGCGTATATGTATGAGAGAGTAAAGCTGCATGCTTGCCTGTGTGTGTGTGTGTGTTTACACACAGTTTGGGGGGTTAAATTCATTACCCGTACATCCTGCACTCCTAAACCACTCTAAAATGCCTTGACATGAAAAATACATCCCAGGAGCAGCCGCACACTCCAGGAAAACACCAATTTACATCGTTGCTTGTTATTTATTTAGCGCAAAAAAAAGCCGTGGAGGTGTGTGTGTGTGTGTGTGTGTGTGTGTGTGTTACCCCCCTCTATCTCCCTCTCCAGCACCTAACTAACTACTCGGCGATGTTTGGTGCCTCGAAGCTAAAAGTGACAAGCCGTCAATTGTGTTCCAATATTAACCCCCTCTCAATGTCTGCATGCCCGTCTTCTTCTCTGTGATGTTGCCTTGATCAAAGAAGCAGCACTTTGGTAAAAATAACCAGGGAGAGTGAGATGGAGGACACCATGCTGCTTACAGACTGATGAACGACGGCCAGTCTTTCAGCAAAAACAATGTCCCCCTTTTCTCTTCTCTTTGTCTTTCCTTCTTTCCCATTATCCTTCTCAGTCTTGGGAAGGCAACATGAGGCGTTGGCCGAGCATTTTTCTTCTCTACACGGCCAGGCCATGAGCAGCAGGTCATGCTATCCAAATTTATGGAAAGGGGGAAGGCTATGTGATCAAGCTTTTTATTATGGCGAGGAAGACAGCACTAGGTAGCATTCCGCCCCTCTCCACACACACACACACACACACACATTTTGTTCTTACTATTCTAAAGAGGGATTGAAAGAGGGCCGGGCGGGGGATAAAAGAGAGTAGCAGACCACCAGAGAGACAGAATATGATAGAAAGATGCCCCATGTCTGCGTTTCATCTTATCTTAGCAGGTTCACCTAGCGGTGAGATTCCTCAAACGCACCTTCAGTCATCGGCAGAGGGGGGGCTGTAGTGAAAGGGACGGAGAGGAGAAAAGAGAGAAAGCGAGCACACACACATGAAGAGAGAGAGAGAGAGAGAGAGAGAGAGAGAGGGAGAGATGGGAGGTGGATCTCTCTGTGGCTAATTCTCTGGGTGTGGGAAAGCAGAGCACCTAACACAGGTTGGCCTGGTTTCAGTAATGAGTTTGATTCTTCTCTCTGCCTCCTCAGTCTCACTAGGGACTAAGACTGCATAATAACATCCTTCACACACACATACACTCTTCTCTTTCTCACACACACACACAGACATACACACACACACACACACACACACACACACACACAAGCACAAACAGGTCTATGGGGAGCTAATTATTCTCACCTGTGTTAATTATTGCTGTAAGCCAATCAGTGGACTCTGTGCTAATTAGGCAGTGTTAGGTCTGATTAGTGTTTTGCAGCAGGCCCACTCAAACTGTTATCTACCATACTAGTCCCCTCAGGCAAGAGAGGGGAGAGTAGAACAGGTGGATGCTTGCCCTGTGTGTGTGTGCGTGCTCATGCTTAATGATAAATAACTGAAGGACAGCTTAGATTCACAATAAAACAAAGTCTTATCAGTTTCTTTTCGAATCAAACTTCTGTGAAACAAAATAACGCACGCCATCAATTCAACTAGTCTCTACCCTCTCAGTTAATTGGCCCTGGTTTGGGGTCATTTCTTTTATCTGGACAAACAGTCCCCGTGCCCTTTTAGTTAATGAGGGCTGATCCGGGATCAGTTCTGTCACTAATGGCTCCGTTTTTGCCGGGGTAACACCTCGAATTGATCCACACATCACACGTGCAAACCCCCTCATCCTGACCCAGGAGTGAAGTGTAGCAACAGAGGAGGGGGGGAAAAAAAAGAAGAGAAAGACAAAAAAAGAAGGGAGTGGTGTAAGTGGAAAGTCTGTGGATAGCCTCCCAGATGAGGGGAATGAAAGGAGAAAAGGAGGGAAAAGGATGAGAGAAGGAGGAAGAGGAGGAGGAGGGGAGAAAGAGGGCAGAAGGAGGCTGGAGGAAACCTTCCTCTTATGACACGATTGATTTTCTTTCAGAGGCTTGAGCCTGTCACTACTGAACACTTGGTCCCCTAGCCCGACACACACACACACACACACACACACAAACACACACACAATCATACGCACACACACATGCACAAACTCCGTGCCCTGACCTCCACGTGTGCCTGCTGGTCCATACTGGGTCTAATGACACCGGGGCCTCCCACAGATCAATACGAAGCTGTCACTCAGCTGGCAAGCGCACGCACACACACACACACACACACACACACACACACACACACATAGACACACATAAGCAGTTGGACAGATGCAGACACACACACACAAGGTGGGGTATGCGTTTGCACATTTGTGTATGCTGGAAGCAATGTTTTCTACAACCTCAGCAGATGCCCTCGTCCTCCCCCTCTGCCGACACTCCCCCCCACCACTACACACACACACACACACACACGTACACATGCATGCACACATACATGCACACACACAGACACGCACACACACTCTGGACCAAAGCCATACTCTCTCTCTCAGCCGTTTTCTCACCCTCCTGTTCCCTCACACCGAGACTCTGGGTCCTGATGTAATATTGATGAATGAGGATGGAAGTCCTATAAAAAGTGATAGGTCCTTGTGATTGTAAATTATAAATTGTCATCGATTTCATGTCGCCGCGCACAAATGCGCACATGCAAATGCGCGCGAACGCACGTATCAAAATAGACGTGCTACTCCTTTTTGCCCAGGAGAAAAGGGAAAAGGTTTCCCCCCCCCACCACCTCCACCGCCTCTCTTGTCTTATTCCACGTCATTCACCAGCATGTCTTCCTGTTTCTTTTCTTCGTTACACACCCCCACCCTTTCATTCTCTCTCTCCTCCTCAACAATCTCAAGCACCCATCCGCCTCTCTCCATACACATCTCAAGTGGCACTTAGAAAACCAGACTGGGGCTTGAGCCAAACTCTCCTCTTCAGAGAGCTTCAGTGTTTGTGCGACTGTCTGTGACTTTTTGGTGTCTTTGGAGTCAAGATCACAGACCCGGCAAAAGAAGAAGAAGAAAAAAACCCAAAAAAAAACCTTGTTCCTTCGGTCTCTTTCAGTGCAGGACAAACAAGCTAATTTACGTCCTGCTAAAAATCTGTTGACTGTGAAAAGCTGCGGCTAAAAACATTTGTTTGTCTCTGTTAAATCACTAATTATAGCCTGGCACAACACAGGGCAGATGCAGGCTAATTCACCATTAGGCCGTTTGGTGTTTATTAAACTTTTATAATGTGATCACTCTGATAACGGCGCAATTGTTTCCCTGGGCGTGTGTGATTATAGTGTTGTACCCCTCTGTCCCCTTGTAATGTCTCCCGTTGAGCGTGTGCATGTGTCCGTGTGTGTGTGTGTGTGTACATATATGTGTGTGTGTGTGTGTCTTGGAGCTTGCGGAGTCGTGTTTTCCATTTCTCATTAGAGTGGCACAGACTCCTGCTGCAGGGTCAATGGAGGGGGGAGAGGGTGTGTGTGCGTGTGTGTGCGATTGTGTGTGTATCTGTTTGAAGGGGGAGTGGGGTGGTAATGAGCGCAGGAACATAATACTACGGCGTCCATTAATGCTCTGAGGCAGTGACATTAGGCATACTTAACTAATAGAGCCAGTCTCTGCAATTACCCACTGTTATCTCTGCAGCTTTAGAGGGGAACCGGCTTTAATAAATGTTTGTAGTAATGTGATAAATGCCAGGTTTGCTCATTTGTAATCTACACTGCGGGACAAGGGGAAGCGGGTGGATCTAATTGTTTTCCTCCAGATTCGAGAATGTGGTTGAGTTCAGAGAAGTCCTTCTTTATAGGATAAAAAAAAAAAGAAAAAAAAAAGAAGTCTTTCCTTTTTAGAATATTTTCCTCCAGGTACATCTCCCTCTCTGTTGTCTGTCTATCTCGCCTCTCTGAACCTCACTCTCGGCTCTCAGTGGGGTACTGTTACAACTGTCCTCCTGTCAAACAGAGAAAAGCAGTCCATACCCGACGCTCACTATCACGTCCCTGCCTCCTCTCTTTTTTTTTCCTCTCCTCTCATCTCTCTTTCATCCCGGCCCACATCACAGGCGCCGCCGTGATTGTGTGTGTAAACATCTTGTCATGCTAACATGGGCGTCATGACAGAAGAGAGACGCGCTTCATTAACGGCACGCTTGTAAGTTTGTCTTTGTGTTTGAACGTACCTGTGTGGGGTATATGTCTGTCCATAGGTGTGTGTGCAAGTGGGTGCATTTTCAATTTTCTAGGGTCAGCTTTGGAAATTCAGCGGAGATGCATGAATCTTTTTTTTTTTTTTTCTCACTGACACAATTTAAAGAACACCATCAGCTGCAGTTCTGCAAAAACTGAACTTAACACCTCATCCGTGCCACTCAAAAGCTCCTCCAAACTCTACTCTGCTTCAGCTACCCTAAAAAGAATAACTGCAAATTAACAAGCAAGTAAATCCCTTGCTTCGGGAAAATACACCAACAATTTTGTCTGTCACACCTCACACACCCTTCATTCTTTTGGCAGTAAATCTTTTTCTGTTTGTGCGAAGACAATAGCCAGAGGAAGAGGGAGGGAGTGGTGTAGCAAGAGAGAAAAAAGAAGGTACAAGAGAGAGGCAGAGGAGAAAGCGGCGCTGTTAATTGTTTTCCAGAAAAAGGTTGCAAAGGTCTGTGCGTTTGAACTGAATGTCACCTCATGTAAATCACAGCTCCTGTGTTGGAGAAGCCAATAACCGGGATAATTAGCGTGACTCTCTCCCGCGCCGAGATCGAGGAAGAGCACGCCGCCGAGGAAGAGCGTTCAAACACGAGGGGGGGGAAGATTCCGATGTGTGATTAACCGAAAAAAAAAACCCTTCATAGTTAAATCTGGAGTTTCGAGTGGGAGGACCAAAGAAAAAGAGACATAGACAGAGGGGCAGATAGGTAGGAAAGGAGAGGAAAAAGTGAAGAGAAAGTCACATGGATGGAGAAAATCAGAGGGAGACAAACACAGGAGGAGACGCAGAAGAAAAGGAAACGAGTGAACATTCCTCTCACCGAGGTCAAGCCACTCGGTAAACAAACAAACAACGTTAGCAGCACACACATAAAGGGGGTGAGGCGGTGTAAAACAACAAAGTGTCTCAGTCGATTGCCTACGCCTTACTTTGTCTCCCCTCATGAGTTACATAAACACAAACAAAGGCCTTTAAATCCAGCTCTGCTTTTTGAAGTGGAACAGTGACATGTGCTTGGGTCTCATTTGTTGATGATTAATGCAAAGTAAAAAAGAATATATTAGGAACGTAAGACTATATCGCCCCTTTGATCGAACAGTGCTGTTGACCATAATTGTCTGCGTGTTGACGTCCCTGCTTTACGTTTAATTATGGCAGACACACTCCCTTGAAGGTTCCCTTTTAACGCTCAAATTAGTCGAGCTCAATGTCACAAAAACTCACATATGAGAGCAGAAATGAAACGGTTGAACTTGGGGAGAGTGATGTGATAACAAAATAGCCGAAACATGTTTTTTTTGTTTTAAAGAATCATCCCGGAAATAAAAGAGGAAAATCTCACCGAAAACGAGAACGACGCGATTAAAACGCCATAACTTTGTTGCACGCCACTATCACGCAACATATCTCTGTCTCCCCCATGCCGCGCAGGTTTTCCTTCTATTGTGACATGTGAAACTGAGAGCGCCGCTCACAGCGCCTGGCCAGCGATCCATTCTTCCTGGACAGATTGATGGAAAACAATCAACAGACTATACATCTTGCTTGGGCACAGCGGGTCACAAACACTCATCCTGGACACCTGGACTTACATCCTGGGCTACGGCGCTGAGGTAAAACACCAAAGGAGGGGCTGGAATGGAAACTGGCTGATAGGAAGTGAAACACAAGGCTGGAGGGGGGGAGGGGGGAGGGTATGAAGCTGGCATGAAGCATACTGTCTGTGTTCTCACTTAGCAGAAATAATCAGTAAACAATGAATCACGGGCGAGGGCTGAGATCAGGGCAGCTTGAAGCTATACCGCTCGATGACACACTGGCTCAGCCAAGAGGAGGCCTGAGTATCCTTCACCGAGAGGAGCTGGTGTGTCTATTCAATTAAGAGCAGCAACACAGGCAGCCATGTAACACATTGGCTGTGAGAGAGCACTTAGTGGGCCGTGTGCTAGACTGTCCACACACATCAGAGCAGTGGGAAAACAAAAGCCTTTCTCCCGCACACACACACACACACACACACACACACACATAACCATGCACGTCCAAATGTATAGCATCACACCGAGAGGCGCACACTCATGCTCTTCACGCCTCATTTGAAAAGCAAATTGAGCGCATCTTCTAGGGCGAGTCACGGACTAAATCCTGGAAAACGTTGCTCTTTCCTCACTCGCAGCGCCACACGCACGTTCACACATGAGACCTTTCATATGGTAAATATATCTTCATTCTATTTAACTCCCGTTCTATCTCTATCTCTCTAAACCAGTAATTTCCAACACCAAAAATGTCTTAAATAGCTCCCCGAGAAGTAGGACGCTACTCATTTGGGTCAGCTCTGGCCAGCCAAACCCCTTCATTCTGGGACAGAACAAACACTAACACAAAGGCAGAGGGAACAACCGAGGGGAGCAGCCAGGTCAAGCAGGGAATGTCAAGCAGTAATGACAAAGCAGTTTGCAGAGAAAATAGAGCTACAACAGTGCTATTTACAGTAGCTCCAGCCAAAAAACTCCTCGTGTCATGAAACCCAGAACTTTTCACTGTTATGACATTTGTAAATTGCATTTTATACGCCCTAATAAACCGGCTGTTACCTGCATTCAGCTGGGGAGCATTAGCTTAACTACCTATAAAGTACGATAGTGGCTCTGTTTAGTTTATTGGGGAAAGAATTAAATGACGAAAAACAAACTTAAGTGTTAATAACAATAATAAAAGAAAAAAAAAAAACTTATTTCCAACGCTAATTGTTTCCTTACCGGACAACAAGGATCGCTTGTCCTAATTTGATTTTTCATATCGACAAACCTAAAACAAACCCAGGTATACTCCAGGGGGATGATGTGTTGTTTTTGTGGGGTGTTTCGCAAATGAAAGTGAGCCAGTTGTTGGGGGTGAGAGGGCTGTTTTAGAGGCTCCTGGACCACCAAACTCCCTGCTGTCAATCAGCGTAGCCGTCCATCCCCTGGGGACGCACTTTCCTCCAACACTTGGAGGTGGGGTGGGTGGGGGGGTGGAAGCACCGCAGGGGAAAAAAAAAAAAAAAGAAGAACACAACCAAACAGATGCAGAAAGCTGCGGGTCAATGTGCACCGGTGTGTATGCGCGCATGCTATATTTCTGCATGCCTGTGGATTCTTCTAACTGGGCATGCGTGCGACTGCATATGTATTTGTGTGCTGCGTTTGTCTGAGGGTGAGAGCTGCATCTGTGTCTGTGTGTGTGTGTGTGTGTGTGCGTTCCTTATGTGCGCGAGGCAGATTTGTGAGGCAGCTAGCACCTGAGGGAGGGGAGTTCTGCCTGCATATCGATGAGCCAGCAACTCTGCCTCTTTGCCCCTGAGCCCTACACAAGCACCACAACCAGCTCAGGGCCAGTCCTTTTCAAAGCCTTCCATAACATCTAATGCAGCTGTCCCCCCTAAGACTGCACAAAAAGAAACAGCACATCAACAACATCTAAAATAAAAAAAAATAAAAAAAATCTTCTAAAGACAGGGGGGCTGTGTGTACTATGTGCATCCCCTCCTACCAACTCCCACCCCTCGAGGATAAGCACCAAATCAAGCTAAAGGAAGATCATACAAGTCCTTTTTTTTTTTTTTTTTAAAAAGAGCAGAGTAGATAATGTAATCCACCAAACAAAGTAGTATCACCCTCAGGGTGCTATGACTCCGTTTCCAGCTTCTCTTTGTCTCGGAGGGAAATGTCAAGCTTCTGATAGTTGGTCAGAGACACAATAGAAAGCCAACTGTGAGAAAAAAAGTAGAATAAAGAGGGGAAACAATAACCCTGCTACATAAAAATAAAACTGACCCAAGATGCGGGAAAGTCAAGCAAATAATGAAGACCTCGGTATTCAGGTGTCAGCACATACAGTCAGAAGAATGTAGGATAGCTGTACTGTAAGTGTGCGTTCACCTTCTCACTAACACAGTCATGGATATGAAAATGAAACTAAGCTAAAGGGACGGAAGGCGCTGCCAGTAAACCACATTAGCATCAAATGCAAATGAGAAGGGGGCTAATGGCTGGACAGGTGCAGACTGGGCCTCTAAATGACACGCGCACACACATTTTCGCAGGCGCACGCGCACACACTCACACATACACACACAGACACACACACACACACACACACACACACAAATGAGATGGATGAATTAAACATGGGTGGGCTCTGCTTGGGGGGCTGGCAGGGCTGACATAAAGTCAATGACATACATTATTCACTAGTGCACGTTAGCCCAGCCAAGGCAACACATGACCTCTCACCCCAGGAAGTGCATCCAAACATAACAACCAAAACAATGAGGGGGTTCCCCGCTCGAGAGGGACAGTGACAAACAAGCAATACATTAGAATGTGCTCAGAACGCGGCACGACACAAAGTTTATACGTTCCCTTCGAACATGTCCGGTGATCCGGTAACACGTCTAACCCGGGGGCCAGCTCCGTAAAGCGTGATAAGAAAGGTGAGGATTAAAGTCCAGCGCCTGACTTGAATGAAACGAACAAATCAATTGGAGCTAAAGTGTTTCCAGCGTTCAGTTTAAGTTCACGCGATCAGGCTAATTTGATACAGGTTCAAGTAGTGGCGATAATTAAGTAATAAAAGAGAGAGTGGTACTTACTGTTGGAAACATATGAAGAATTTTAAATATCTAATAACCAATACAGCTGCCAAATATGCAACTAGACAGAAAAGCTGCAAGAAACTGCTGATCGATTGAGTCCCTGTTAAACAAGAAATGTCCTGCACAGCTTCAATGACAATTCCCTCATCTATCAAGTCACCAAGTAAAACGATGCTCCACAACTGACAAAGTTTAAGTTTTTCTTTTTCTTTACTAATTCATAAAACAAACACTCCCCAACTATCCACATCTAAGTTTACCTTTCTGACATGATCATTTTAAATACATTAAAAGACACATTTAAAAATACATATATCAGCAAAATAAAGGTCAAAGCCGTAAGAATTTACATGTTGCAGTCGTACTCTTAACTATTTACATGTCTGTTATCAATTTCATGTAGCATAAACCTAAACTTTTAATATCACATACAACATAACTTGTTGTTTATCATAGTGTGATTTATTAATTTATCTTGATTTTCTTGTTTTTTTTTTTAAACTGATGCTAGTTAATAAAGCCAAATAATATGGCAGAATAACAGCAAGTCAGTGGTAAAATCTCAGCTTTCCCAGTGGGTCAGTTTTGCAGGAACTCTGGCTAAACAGCAACTCAGACTTAAACTAACATTTAGCCTGCCCTGGACAAAGTTAGTTTTCAGTCACAACTGCAGTTGAACTATGTTGAATTTAGTTTACGGGACTGAAATAACCTGAAAGTAAGTCAGACTAACTGAACTAAGCCTGGCTTATTTGGTAAACTCACTTTACGGATCAGGGCCCCAGGTGCCGGCCCGACGCATCCGAAAGTGAACCAAAACCTGGTTCACGAGTGCAAACTACCCACCGTAAAGCTGAGACTCAGTCCGTTCCACTCGCTCAGAGAACAGGAAACCGTCGGCCATGACATCACCCTCCCCGGGAGGAGCACTTCCTGCCCGACATTCTTCACTCAAGACACACACACACTCGTCAGGAAATGGCCTCTATCAACACACACACACTCCCGGGGAAATAACCAACATCGATGCGGATACACAAGCACAGACGCGCATGCAAGGAAATGAGCCACATCAACAGCGGGCTGCAGGAGTGTGTGCAAATGCAAACACACACACACACTCAAAAACAGCAATAAACCTGAAATAACATTGTCTGTGCATGTAAACTTGACACCCCGTCGCCCCTCCTATAGAGCTGCGAGTGGAAAGGGGGATCATGGGCTATGCATGGCTAACCGGTGGATTCTTATCTCTGGTTGCAGAGTGTGTCTATCCCCCCCTCCAGAGAGGCTCTCCCTGCCTGGGGGACACCCTGCGGCAGGCCTGTGGGAGCTGGACGAGCAGGAAGGGGCCACGGGACACAGGTGGTAGGAGGCAGGAGAGGACACATGACGCTGGAGGGACAGTCATATCCCGGACGCGAGTTGGGTTCACAGATTTGTCCACAGTTACATGGATGCACCAAGTAAAGGAACAAAACTAGGTCTGCGGGGAGACAAATTTGGAGATAAGCTATGCAGAGAGAAAGCAAAGGTGTGCAAGGGTGGGAGGGAAATGTGTTTGCGATTTGAAACCCATCCAGTGCACATGATAGACTGATCATATGCAGTGGCTGCATATGATTAACCCCACGCTAACCAGGAGCGATGGAGAGAAGTGGAAGTGGAGGTTGGGGGGTTAAGGGCTCCCCTCATATTATCCTGTCTCTGTAAGAGGCTAAAGTGGACCACACATGTTTCCCTGGGGAAGAGACGCACAGGAGCGTCTCACCTTTCAGCTGCTTCGCCTGCCCAGTGTCAAGCGCATACACAACATGTCATGCCAAGGTCTGTCTGAATTTCCGAGAGCTCGCCACCTCAGAGGTTAAATTCATAAAACGGGCGCGGGTTGTCTTCATGTCTGTTGCTGACTGTTTCAGATCAGAGACGGCTGCTGGAGATGACAGCACGACTTCTAAAAACTGAACGATGCTGCAACCGCAACGGTCCTAAACGAAAACAGCCACACAACCAGGGACAGATTGCGGTCGGGCGTCTCTCTCCGCTTCAGTAAAAAAAAAAAAAATCTAAGAAGTGTTCAAGCGCTTTTTGCTATCATAGCCTAAACAAATATGCTTCATAATTAAAAACGGAGTCATATTGCTCCTTGCAGATGCTTTAAAGCACAAACAAATTCTCTTTTCAACAGGAGGCGAGATAAAGAGAAGGGGTGAACGCGATTCTCCCGGTGAGCGCGTACAGTACCCAGAGCGCTGCCGATCCACACTGTACCAGATTTGTTCTCCTAACAATCAAATAAGTTTCTCATTAGCTGACTTTATTTTTCCTCATTCCTGCGGTTTTGCTGCAGTGGCCTGTTTCTCCCATCTTAACGAGAGAGAGCTAATTAGGCAATCAGACCCATTACTCTTCCAGAAGAGTTAGAGCTAGCCCAGCTAATTAGGGCTGTAAAATCTAATCATCTCTGCGAAACAGCAGAGGGCTAACGAGCCCTTATTTAACGAACTAAATAACTTCAAGGGTGGAGAGGGGCTGCTGATGGTATTTCTTTATGAATTTGAAGGAGGGGAACTCATGGTAATTGAGTCAGTTTCAGCCTCACAGTTGTTTGTTTGTTTATGAATCCCGGATTATTACAATTGCCAAGAATATATTGGTACTAAATGAGCAAACGCACAAACCCCTCCTCTCCTTATTCCCCTTCAGTCCCCCCACTTTAAAACTAGCTAGCACCCCCCCTCCCCAACCGCTCTGCTCTCACCTGACCTATTTTCCTGTCCAGAAAGAGTGCTCGCTGGAGAGGAAAGCGGAGATATTGCTGTTGTTTTCCCTCCCTCCCTCCCTCCCCCCCCTGTTCTAATTTGTTGTTCGTTAATGCTGCCCTCACACCTGAGCCATTGGGCGTCGGGGGAATACTGCCAACGAGCGACCACAACACATGCTCGGTGTGGGAAAGCTGTTCGCAGGAGACGGGCCCGCCTCGGCCAAGGTGGCCGCGCCAGGGGGAAACTTCGACTTCCGGCGCCTCGCAAAGACGGAGCGACCGAGTGTGCAGATGAGAAAATTCAACAAGTTAATGCACACAGGAAAAACAACCAAAAAAAAAAAAAATCAGAAATATGGAACAGAGTGATGGGCAGGCGTGTTGTCTGAGGCCACGTGGTGGGGTGCAGCTGTCTCAGGGAGCGCTGAGGTGAGGCCTTCCGCTTCACTGGAGCGGAACGAGGGTGGCGCACGCACACACGAACTCGCCGCGCACGCCGACGTGCGCACACACACATGCATACACAGGTAAAGAGTGGCTTTTGACAGAGCAGCAGCGAGAACAGGACAGCTGTGTTCATCAGATAGCACAGGTCACTGCCTCATTAACACTCACACAAATACGCTCCAATGTGACGAATTCAAATCAGACATAGAATGTGCTTCACTTTTACCTGATAATGCAGTTGCTCAGAAAAGTTATGGATCACAAAATACAGTCCAAAAGAAAAAAAAGAAAAAAAAAAAAAAGGCCACTCTGTTACTCTTTCATGGAAAATCACTTCAGCGTGCAAGAGCTCTCTCCTCAAGTCTTAAATCTGCATGCTTGAAGAACTCCTCTAAACAAATACTTCCTCTCACGCTTGCATGTCCACACACACGCGTGCAGCAGAGGCAGGACTGTAAATCTACGCGACTTTGCTTTTTTTTCTGGCCGACTGTAAATCGCGGGAGCTGCAGCGTCGGTCAGAGGTGGTTTATGACGGCAGGGGAAAGGCGTACACTCAAAGAAAAGTGTGTGTGAGTGTCAAACGCGGCTAACAACCTTTTGGTACCACACCCGTGAAGATTTATACACAAAAACACACTCGCCAGACTGTTGCTGTAACCCTAACTACTCATCAGCTAAGTCATCAGCACAACCACACAAACACTGTTCGACCACACTTGAAGCTGAGCTCAACTGCTCTATGATTGCTCCTCCACTTCACACACACACCACTGGAATATAATTTACTGCTGTTTCACACATTTTGCTTACACACACAATTACGGTTGCTGAAAACCAACCTGTGGCCTGCTTTATTAGGCCCGCAGGTTACGTTTTCTCAGCCGAATCGCATGTCGAAAAATTGCTTTCATGCGCTTACTTCACTGGAAATTTAAGTGACGTTTTGTCGTGATTTTTTTTTTCATATCTGTGAAATGCTTCTGCAACGTTTGCTGCCGCTGTGTGTGGCGCACTGTCACGTGTGCGCCGTTTGTCATGACTGTGCAGCATCACGTCGGCCGAGGTCGAAGGGCGAAGTTTGCTTACCTGTCGATGATGACAGGGTCTGACGGGGTCTCGTTCCTGTTGCCGCAACTCTTCTTATCGCAGCATCGACTGAAAGGGTGGGGGTGAGAAAAATGAGGGGAGGCAGAGACAAAGGGGAGAGTTAGTCACCAAAATGTGAACAACACAGAGAGCAAGATAAGGCCCAGCTCAGGAAGTCAGATGAGCGCGGAGGAAAGAGAAACAGGAGTAAAAGGGCGTGAGACTTTTGCAGAGTTCAAGCACAAGCATGAGTTGGATTTTCTGTTTTAGCCTGTCAAGGTAAGACCGGGGCTCTGGCGCTACAGTAGGTGAGATCAGTAAGGCGATTTTAGGCAAAGTTTGGAGGAGAAGAGTTAAAGCACCGAGCTTGAATGGGGCTGGATAAAAAAACTTGAATTAGCCTCCAGGGCTCAGGTTAGCTCCATTTCTGTCAGGCATCACACAACCAGACATCTTATGTTCTCTATTTTTCCTCAGTGCTCGTCCCCTCCCTCTATCCCGCCTCTCTCTCTCGCTCTTTCTCTCCCTCAGAAGTGGGTCACAGAGTGGTCCCACTGGACCTGGGGAGTAGTGCATGCTGGGTAGAAGGGGGTTGCATACTGATGTGACGAGTCCTTTCTGAATCATTTGACTGCAGCACAATGTAACAGTGTGTTGTGTGCCGTCAGCCCCCCACCCTCTTTCTTCCTCCTCCTCCCCCCCCAAAAAAAGTATCACCGCGTCTACCTTTTCCCTCTCTGTCTGCTCGTCTGCATGTCTGTGTGTACCTGTGTCTGACTGCATGTGTGCATCTACTGTATGTGTGCGGGAGAAGATGGAGAAAGCGAGGGGGGGGAGAAAAGGGGGGAGAGAGAGCGAGGGAGAGATTGACCCTCCCCCTACTTTCTCGAGTCCCTCAGGACAAGAGGCTTGGAGAGCCAGATCAGATTTCTGATCTCGACCGTTTCCTGCAGCATATGAAAACAAGTGGTCTAAATTGCCTTGTGTGATAACCAGGAAGTGGCTACGCTTTGCCACTAGCCATTTTTCTACATGCAACTCCGCATGTACTTCTGGATGACTGGCTTGTGAGAGACGGTCCCACGCTGTGTGATGCTTTTATTGATTGTAAATGCACGCGACGAGGCTTGCGAGAGTTTCGCCTGCTTACTACTTTTGAGTGAGCGCGAGCGTGTCTGTATTTTATGTGTAATTCGAGTCTGCCCCCCTCTGCACATAGCTCACTGTCAGGACACAGCAAACTGCATGTATTACACAGACTGAGGAGGATGGGTTTGAGTAATGAGCTTTTCCTTGTCCTAATTAGCTGAACATGAGAGGGATGCGCACACACACATATACACAGAGACGCACAACAGAAATAGGCCAGGGCCCATCTCCCCAACCCACTTTAAGGGAAAATGATAAGATTTCCATTGTAATTTAGCAGCGCTGCTCACGTCTTTGCCCCCTCTTCACACCCACGCAGACACCTCCAAAGTGAGAAAAACATTCATCTTGATCTCGGCTGTATAACATCGGCCAGGTAATAAAAAGAGAGATGTTGTCCCGGTGTGGTTTGTCGTACCTGCACATGATCTCATGGGTCAACAGGACCCGACACATCTCTGGATTTTTATCCTGGCCCTCGTAGACAATCGCCTAAAGAGAGCGAAAAGGAAAAAAAAAAATCAAAGAAAATTATAAGGACAGTGATTTATATTTTTAAGAGTGCTTGGCTGAAAGAAAACAAAATTCAACCACAATGCAGGGGCAAAATAAAAAACAGAAATGTGTGTGTGTGTCTTTCATCTGGGAGTAGTGTTTGCCTATCTGGCAAATGTGTGTATCGTGGGAATCCAGTCCTCCTGAACAGGAACGCTCTGTTCTGACAGAGACAGTAAGAGGGAAATTCATGTGTGTGTGTGTGTGTGTGTGCCCGCCTGTGTGCATGTGTGTGTGTGTGTGTATGCGTGTGTACGACTGCATGTGCATATGTGTTTGTGCATGCACGTATGTTTATATGCGGTGTACAGTGAGCAGTTGGACTGCCAGACTGGAGTATAGTGCACCATCTGGTCCATACAGCACAGCGTCCAAAAATCTAGTCTGGTTACCCCTCCAACCCCACTCAACATGCTCTCCAGGGCTGTGATCACCCGGCACACACACACACACACACACACACACACTGATAAACATGCAAACACACACGCTCTCGCACAAACAACATCTCCTCCTACTCTTTTCATTCTAAGGCAAACTCTCTTCAAGCCTAATGGCACTAGAGGCGGATTTGGCAAAACAAAAGACCTGATATCAAAACAGCGTTGAAGGGGGCTTTACTTTCTTCGCTGTCTAATTCATCCTAACGGAGAATTCCCTCAGTGTGCGCCAGCCCACATGTGCTGCTCTGTATTTCTTTGTGTGATTGAATTGGCCATAACACACTCTGGGATAGTTTGTTCTGTTTCACATTGAGGAAATGAGGGTCAAGGTCCTCAAAGAGTGAGCTGGCATGCATCACTGTCTCTCTCAAACACTAACACACAACTGCCTCTGCACCTCAGCGACATATTCGCACACTATATGCGCACAATGACGAGCACGCGTATATACAGCCTGATATAAAACACACACACACATACACACACCGTCCCCACTTACTGGCTGGCTGTGCAGAGGTAGAGTATGAGGACACATGTCCTCTACTTTTCTGGGCCTCTGTAAATGTATTCCACAGGTAAGACAGGTCGTTTATCAAGCCGGCTGTGCTGTGCTGAAGTTGAGGGTCTCAGACACAGGCATGCAGCAGGGCCAGGGTGGGGGATGAGGAGGGGGAGGGAGGTGGGGGGGCAACACTCAGACCAACACCACCATGGAACTGATGCACATTTTAGGAGCCTTTTTGGGTTGTTTTGTTTAACGCAGAACCTCTTACCTGTTTAGTCATAGAGTCAATGAGACGAACATACAGGTCCTGCTCCGTCCTGATCCCTGCAGAGGACAGAGATGTTAAAATAGAATTTGCAGCTTTCATACTTTTAAGCTTTACCCAGCTTTCGGATCCCAACTTTTATTCATTCTGATTTCCCCTGTGAGGCACTTCATGGAAACTATGAGTCCAAACTGTTAATAATGACTTTCAGTTTTTTCTGTGGCATGCTGTCAGTGTGCTTGAAAATGTAATTTACTGCCATGAAACTGTTGATTTTACCCCCATAAACATTTATTAATGGTGAAAACGAGCACAGCAGGAAGAAACACACGTTTTATTCTACATTATAACAAATATAACCTAATTATTCAATCGAGGCAGCAAAAAAATAATCGTTAAAAAGCCTTTTTTTTTTTTTTAGCTGCTTGGTGTTGTTTATTGCTGCACTGAAAGTAGGCCGAGCAGAAAGACAGTATATTTACTGGAGGACGCACAGCAAGACCAACAAATAAAACAGGCCCACTAATTTAAATTAATTATGTTCTTGAAAGTTTTTAGTTTTGAAAGTCTGAAGAACGCTTCATAAAGCAATTTATAACTAAGACCCAGCGCTGATATTTCACCGTAAATCATTTAAATAAATAGAACAAAACACCATTATGCCCCTTTACAATGAAAATCAACCGCCTGACCTCCTGTAGCATTTATTTCCAGAGTTTCCTCACTTTGCTTTGGCGTATCATTCACTCCCTGCGTTTGTTATTGCTCCATAAAAATTATGGAATCCAAACTCACCGTTACTGTAGAGCAGCTGAAGTCTATAATGGATCCCATTGTTGGTCTTTTCCCCCGTCGTTTCCTATGAAAATTAAACCAAACACACCCGGTCAGAGCGAGCAAACCACCTCCTCCTGGGACTTTTACTGCGGCTCCACAACTTGATATTTTTAGATTACAAACATGTTACGTCTCCCTCGCTCTGGGATCTCATTCAAAATCACTGCACTTCGTTTTCTGGCGAAAGAAAAGAAAATAACTTTTTAAAAATTTTATTTTATAAAGTTAGAAACTGATTTAATTGCTCGATTTTGGGTTTTAAAAAAAATCTAGTAGCCTCTGAATACTTTGATATTTAAGAAACAAATTGCCAAAAATGTTCACAACTTTATCACCTCACACTGGGGATGGAAACTCTTTAAATGTAGACGTTTAACACATTTTTAAAAATTACAACAACTTCACATATTTACTGCCTCTCTCTAGTAAATCACTGCGCAATATTAAACGCGTTTAACTGACCAATAGCAGAGAGGCATTTGGATGTAATAAATAATAAACAAGCCGATAGTAAATTCTAATTAATAAAACACACATTTATAAGTAAAACATTCTCTTTTAACGCCACTTGAAAACAGCTCAATATCAGCCCCATACATGATCGATCCCAGGCCTATCAAACGCTAATATTGATGTTTGTTTAAAACAGAAAATATCTCGACTGACAACACCTGCAGGAGCAGGCTGCACGCTGTGCTGAGCTGTCAGGAAAAATATGAGTCAATATCAGCAGCGGCGAGGGAGGATAAAAGTTGGCAGTGATGGGGAATTTGCGTAAAAATCATACAGGCAATTCTGCAGTAATAATAATTATTATGGTGGTCGTAATAATAATTATTTGAAGAGCGTAAGTCTTTCAGGAAACCACATCTTAAAAAATTACAAGAGGGAAGCCTGTAGGACCAATGATCCCTGCTGTGTGCGTCTGGCTACTTGGTTAACACACGTCTGGTAATTTATCACTTTGACTTAACAGGCCACGGTACTGTGTCAGACACCAGTGCACGCTGCGCTGAAATACATATTTGGAATTTATTAAATAATAAAAAAAAACTGACATGTAATAATAATAATAATAATTTTAAAAAAGTAATAATATTTAGTGAAATTTCCACAACTCACCTTTTCCTTCTCTACAAAGTCAACGAACGTGGTTCTCTCTATTTCCACCGGCTGCCCCTGTCTGTCGTATAAAGCCAGGACGAAGTGGAAGAAGTTGGACTTGCGCAGGTTGGAGGGCGGCTGCTTCTCGAAGTGAGCCCGAGCGAGACCCACTCCGCTGCGGACACAAGCACACACACAGCAAGCAGCGCCCGCAACCACCGCGGTTAAAACACATGCATCCACACAAACACAAGCTGCTTTTAAAATGTCTCAAATTTTGTGTCCCATTCTCAAAACGTGTAGCCTCCTAAATGCGTGGGGATTTAATTAAAACAAATAATAATTACACAGGCGCACTTTACATTTTAATTCATGTAATATTCAGCTGCAGCTAAAAATATTTAAATGTGCTTTTTCCTCATATTAATTTGTGCAGGTCAGCTGCTCTCATGGAGGCCTGCAGTCTCTCATGGTGGAGTTATTTTCATTCTAAACTTGTCCAACTTGATTAAAACTAAATATTTTTATTTCATTTTGCAAGAAAGTCTGCATGAAAAAAAAATTACTCATGCATGCAGAGTTTGAAAAGTAACCTGCTCAGCTTCACCACAACCCCTCCAACAAAAAAAAAGAAGAGAAACAAACCACCGAAGTGAGCCGAGGAGCCTAAACATAAACTCTCAGCTCACTTTTCAGACCAAAGTTATTCTAAGGCAGCATTAAAACCCGATTCTCTGGGTTAGCTGTGATTTCCCCCCCTCCAGAAATCTGTTAAACCACTTTGAGCCACATGAAGTGTTTTACCAAGTCGGACTTGGAGCTAAAAAAACAAAACTTATAATGCCAGCGGGAACAGTGATTATCCCACAACTATACGTCCTCTGGGGACGCACGCTGCCCCAAGTGATGCAGCCGGCTCCGTCTTTAACACCGCAGATCTTAATGCGCTTTCTCCCCCCTTTTACTCGCTTCTCCACGCCCCGATGTGAAGCGCAGCGCCAAGGCCGCCTCGGGCTCACCTCTGGGCGGCTGTGTTGGCGTCCAGCACTCCGGCGCCCTGCATCCATGTCCGAACCGCGTTCATCCCGGCCACCATGGGCTCTTCTTTCATACTACTCCCACTCCTCTGGATGCTCTCGTGGATGCCAAACATCAAAACGCACCTTCACGCCGTCTCTATCTCTCTCTCTCTCTCTCTCTCTCGCTCTCTCTCTCTATCCTCCTCTCCGTGGCTCCCTCCTTTTCTCTCTCTCTCTCTCTCTCTCTTCTCCCTCTCTCCCCTTGCCTCCCCTCCTCTTGCGTCTGTTTGATCGCGCTGTCAGAGGAGCAAAGTGGCGTGGTCTGTTTCACTTGGCGTTTAGTTGCACGCGTGTTTCTCAAAGTAAACAAAAGATGCGACACGTGGAAGGAAAAGGGGGAGCTGTCAGCATCCAGGGGTTAGCTGCAACCTCATGTCAGCGACTCCAGAAAGGAAAAAAAAATATAGAAAGACGAAGGGGGGAAAAGCAGCAGCAGCAGCGGCAGCAGCAGCTATGAAGATGAGCAACGCAAAAGAACGATGAAAGGGGAAGCGCAGGATGAGAGGCTGCACTGAGTTGGCGACGGTCTCCCGGATCAAGGTGCAGCTGACAGAAACACAAGCAAAATGTCAGGTTTTTTTTCGCAACAAACAGTCCACAGTGAGAGAGGAAGAAAAAAAAAAAAGCCCGAGATGAAACACCTTCCTTCGCTGCGCTCCTTGATTTACAAAGTCTTCTCCTCTGTTCGAGATGAATGAAACGGAAGATTACGCGCAATTAAGAGGCAGTCCTTGGGTGTAGCGGCGGCTCGGCTCCTCGTCAGCTCCTGCTCGGGTGATTTGCGCTCTTTTCTTCCCTGAGGAATCACTTTGGACCATCTCTGGGATGCCAAACAGGAGAGAACTAGTAGGTGAGGGAGGCGTGGCCTGCGAGGCGAGCAGGGAACGCCCTCGAACACAGTTAATAACACGGACAATCAGCTGTCCACCAACCCGACCAGCACGCTGCCCGCCCGCCTGCCTGCTGTCCCCGCCTCGTCCCACGCAGTGTCCCGCCCCAGCCACTTAGCCAGAAGCTGTGCACGGCGTGTGTGTGCCAATCCGTGTGTGTGCGCACCCCGTATAGAGTTGACAAATAATATATTCACGACAATCAGACAACAACTCCGGGGAGGACATTAGTTTAATCCAAGCAGTTTGCGCACCGAGACTAAAAGGGCAGCGATGAGGAGGAGACCCGGGGTGGTTGTAACATCTATCGTCTGTTTACCGCGCTGTCACTCGAGCTGCAGGCATGAAAATGTGTCCGCATGTGTCTGCAAAACAAGCTGAAACAGAATCCGATCAGATGTTGTAAACGAGCATCAGATCAAATTGATTTCGTCTCATTAGTACGTGACAAAAAATGCGCAAGAGCGCACTGAGAGGGAGCGATTTGAGGAACAGTTGCAGCACTTGTGTACAGATTTAATTGTGTTTACTAGTGTGTATATGTGTCAGATTAATTCAACATGAACAACCACAAGCCTTATTTTTAATTGTTCATATTATGTATGCGCGTGTCTTTTGGAGAAAGGGAGAAAAACACGACTTTATTCAAACATTTAAAATGAAATTTCACTGCTGTGTTTTCTCATAACAACTGAATAAACTGTGCTGAGCAGTCCAAGTGTTGTTTTTCAGAGTATCAACTCTGGCAGATTATGAGCTTAAGAAAGTTTCAGCTCCCCCCCAAAAAGCCTGGCAGGCGCTGCGCACATTTTTCTGTTACAGCCCGGTGGTTTGAAATTAGCTTTGATTAGATGCATTACATAAATCTTGCGGGACTAAGTGCTGAATCCAACATAAATATGAGGATTACAGCTAAACTGTGCTGCGTCCCGCTGTCCAAAAAAAAATGTGCAATCACTCAGAAATAAAACTGCTCTCAAACAAACAAACAAGAAAAAAAAAAAAAGTGCAACAAAAAAAGAAATAAATATTTGCATGGCTGCTCACAGAGGCGTGAAACTGCACAAGTGGGCTCACAAGCATGAAAACTGTGCAGCCTAATCCAGTTTTGCAGAAAGTGACGAGCTCTCCCTCCTGTTTCTCATCAATCCTGGTTTTCTCTCCCCCCCTGATCATTAAGAGTCATCTCTAAATTGTCAAATTGAATTGTCCGGGGGGCATCTGCTCAATAAGTACTGTTTGGTTAATTATAATGAAATTGAATGAAGGGGGGGAGAGTCTTCTTTATCAGAAGGCTATCTTTAAAAATTAAGATTTTATCAGCAATTTGTTGAAATGAAATGAATTGACACGTGATCGCAGCGAGAAAAAGGTCATTACTGAAATTATTTCTGCAATTCGAACAATCTAGAACGAGTTTTACTTTCATTTTAACACCACTTCTTTCTCTCTTTTTTTTCAAGTGACATACATATTCCCATATTGCGCACAAAGCAAACTGTGCCAGAGTTGGATATAAATGCCATAAATGGTCAAGGTCCGACACCAAACCACCAGCAATCATCTCATCATTGTCTATAGCTGTTTATTTATGTCTCCTGCTGTGGGAGGAGAAATGTGAGCAGCCCACCACGTGAGTACACGATACAATAAATAGTGATAAATAAAAGCAACGTGAGATAAAATGTCTCTCGCAGCCTCGGTTTTACGCACACACACACACACACACACACACGCTCGGAGCTATCCTTCAGCACATTTGTTTGATTGCGGCCGGCTCTCTCGCCATGATCTGTCTGCCTTGGTCGGCATGCAGGGGCCAGCGCGAACACTGGAGGCCTCTGGGGTGGCATATATTTATATCCCCGAGCACCAACACACACTGTTAGCCCAAATATCACCGTCTAAGTATCCAAAAACAGAGACGTCAGTTGTGTGTGTGGGGGGGTGGGGGGAGGCCCTTGGATGATCCAACCATGTTAATACTGCGATTTGGTAACTCCATGGCACTCCAGACACAAGGTTTGCGAAATCTCTCCGATCATTACGCACAGGCGGGAATGCGCACGCCATTTAAACCACGCAAAGGTGCGTCTGTGTATTTATATGACTCGTGTTCAAGTGTCCACATATGGGAGGGCTATTAAAATTCCCCCGCGTTATAACTCTATTAGACATTTTGAAGTAAGTGATGAGAAAAAGGAGTTGTAGGCGCTGCCGTCCGCCTCCTGCGCAAACTACCAGATGTTCTCGTAAATCAAAAGGTTGGGCTGATGATAATAATGGCCTGATTGAATTGAAGACTCATAAAAAAATCACTAGTTGTAAAAAAAAAAAAAAATCTGGCATATGCTTTCGAGAATGGGCCTTATGTCTAACAATATGCTCTCTAGTCGACATAAAAGGAGACAAATAGAGATGTTTATCATTTAAATATGTAGAGCAGGCTTGAACTTCCTCAATATCAGGATGAAATATTTCTACACTGAAAGAGGGATAAAGAAAAAAAAAAGGAGGCTTTTATGTTGGCAAAGTTAAAGTTGCAATTAGGGATTAAAAATGACAAATGTTATTGTGATGAATGACAAGTGATTTGCATTTTTTTAAAAACTCCTTTAGGCAACACATTTTTCCATCCCCCCCCCCAATCCGATTTCTTACTGCAGGTCAAGACCTCTGAAACGCACACGTAGCAGGTGCAACGTTGCCATCTAGCGGCACTAAGAAGACATTACACGACTAAATCTACAACATCTTCCAGCCACAGAAAGTCAGTTGCATTCTCAAATGTGGCACTTGCATAGTAAGTAGCATGCAGATAAATGCCATCTGTCCAAATGGCCACTTCTGTGCCCATTAATTAACATGGTCAGCAAATGGGGACAAGGTCAGAGAGACTGTGGCTTCAAGAGAACAAGCTGTGAATGTAATCGATCGTGTAGGCGACACGAGAAGGTAAACACTTTACCAACTAGATAACATTAAACCACGTGGATTCAGTTTGAACCCGCAAAAACAAAACAAAAAGCATCAGACGTTGTAACGCGCTTTAAATCTGTTGTTGTCTAAAGGGGGATTTACCAGTCTTACAAAATTTCTGGATTTCCTTGTTTTTGTTTTCAATCACTGCACATCTATGGATTGAGATGAGTTTGCAGGTTAGCAATGAGTATATATTGTCAGTTCTCATGGGGATAATTTGCCACATAATACCCCAACAAGCAGATGGTAACTCCCCTTATTGAATTTTGAAAAGAGAAACAGTTTAGTGAAAGGATTCATTTCGCAAGGAACAAGGTTTTTCCATATATTATGTTAAACATGCTGTTAACACGCGGCTCAAATTTTCAAGTTATGCTTTCTAAAAGGGATGTATTCCTATCTGTGTGTGTGTGTGTGTGTGTGTGAGTGTGTGTGTGTGTGTGTGTGTGTATGTGTGTGAACTGGTGATCTAATCACTCCCAATAAGAAGTTACTTTCATCACTGATTAATATATCAGTTGCTTTCTTAAACCATTTAATAATCATCAGAAAACACTGAACAGCTGTTATAGTTTTACAGATTCCACGTTTCAAACTGCTTGTGACATCTGAGGAACACTCCAAAACTCATTATACCATATACAGTTAATAAAATATATCAGTACTAAGCTGTGGAGCAAGAGAATGCTTAGAATGTTTGACTGAAATCAAATTATTCACTACTGATCCCTTTTTACTGAACTAAATAATAACTTACTTTTCTTGTTCTAACCACGTTTGCACAATCATAAAAACTCATCAGATGATCTTTCCTCATTTTGCTTATAAAAGCTTGAGTCTTTATAGTTTTTATTTCTTTGCACATTGTCTATATAGTATGTGTGTAACTAGTCTTGTGTTTGTAACTGTTAAAGAGAAAAAGAGCATCAGAATGGATCTTTAGGAATTCATTAATGCTCAGGGAAATGAGTCAAAAACTGGGTGAGCATACTTACAGCAGCCAGAATGTTGAATGATTTCCCCTCCATCAGTCGGCCATGCAGTGGGTATCACAGCGTCAAGAAGTCTTCTGACAGGTGGCACCATTCTGTAAACTGTGACCAAATTTAAAGGAATGTCAATAGTGGAAAACTGCTTTTGAAGATTACTTCTAGTTGGGCGTCCACGTTCGAAACTGACACCATCAGGAAGAAGAATGTCGCTGGTCTGAAGCCAAAATGAACTCAAAATACGCTGCATACTGACAGCTGTGAAAAATACACACTGATTTTTGCTTCCATCCTTTTTCCCTACACCAATTACTAATGTGTTGTTCCTGTGAAACCATGGTGGTCATGTGTAGTCAGACCATTCTGTAGCTGATAGTAGTCACACACATCACTGTGATGAGTGTAGACACAAGGTCATGATCATTGTAATGGGTTGTTGTAAATGCCTATGGGAGATATCGTGTTTAATTTTTTAAATTAAAATGATCAGATTAAACATACTGCAAACTATACTTTGGAAAAACAGTCCACAAAGAATTTCCGCAATATTTCAAGTTTTAAAAAAAACAATTGTTTGCTGGAGCAGGTGTGTTTCATGATTTTCTGACAATTTATAGAACAAAACATTAAATCCATTAATCGACAAAATAGTGCACAGATTAACGGACAATAGGGGAAAAAGTTGGCTGTTTATTTTTTAACAAATTAAAATGAGGTCTTAACATACAACTAAATGAACACAAACTGTCATTTGAACAAGCAGGTCAACAAGAGGAGTCCGAGTTAGAAACTGACACCATCAGAATCAAAAATGTCACTGGTCCACAGTCACAATGAAACTGAAATACTGACAGCTGTGAACAACACAAGTGATTTCATGTCTACACATTAATCAGAGACAGAGTTGTTCCTGTGGATGTCTGTGTGTAGTCTCACTTTGCCATCCCACCCTTGGTACACAATAGTCACGTGTGACACGATGCAAACATCATCGTGGTGAGACCGCAAACACGGTCATGATTATCGTGACAGATTTTTGTAATTGCTCATAGAAGTCTTTTTTTTTTAATGATCGAAATGAATATACTGTAAACACGTCTATAAATAGTTTGAGCAATGATTCAAGTTAAGGAAAAAAAAAAGAAAAAGCCAATCTTTGATGGCTCCTGTTTTTTAAACTCAATTAATCAGTTTCAATGTCACCTTGAGCTTTAGGACATCAGAGTGGGTGTTTTTCCACAATATTCTGACAATTTAAAGACTAAATATTTTATCCATTAATCAAGAAAATAGCGCACCAGACTAATGAACAATGGAGGGAAATGGGTTGCAGCTGATTTTGACAAATTAAAGTGAGATCTCAACATACGACTAACTGACCTGACCCCGATCAGAAACGGTTGTTTGACCAATCAGGTCAACAAGAGGAGTCTGGGTAAGAAAGTGACTCCTTTAAGACCAAGAATGTCACTAGTTTATAGGCAAAATGACGTCTAAATATGTTGAATACTGACAGCTGCCAATAATACAAAGTGATTTCATTTCTACACTTTCACCTGCAGATACAGGTTTTAGTGAAACATGTTGGTTATGTGAGACTGATGTCCAAATCAATGCTAGACTCAGAAAGTTCTTTTCAAATTAAAGGGATTTGATTAAACTAGCTGGGAGCTAATGTTAAGATAACTAGTCCATGAATAGTTATTTAAAAAAAGCACAAACACTTGTCCTGTTTTTGATGAATCTGATGAATCCTGACACAAATAAATAAAGAATTGGTTTCTTTGTTAATCTTAAATATGCCAGTTTAAGCATTTTTCATAATTTTCTGAGAACGTAAACTAACAAATTAAAATGAAACCTCGACATTTATTAAATAAATGATCTTACACTGACCACATAACGTTATTTGAACAAGCAGACCAACATGTTGAGTCACAAAATGCAATGTTAGAAATTTCTCTTTTCGTATTATCACACAGTTACGTAGATGATTTTACTTTTACTTTACATGCAAGAGGGGAAATCAAAAGATACAATTAGCAACATTTCCCAAACGAGTGAAAAATCGAAATGTCATGGATCTGGTTTAACCTTTTTCAAAAGTCTGTCCCGAAAGTGCTTCCATCACTTCACCTCTTCTGCTTTTCATAACAGGGAAGTGAAAAGAACGTTCACCACAACCTCCTGACCGACCGCGTTACGGCCCAGTGCGAATAAATAATAGCTTGTTATTCTGTAGGTGTGATGCAGTTTGTTTGGGTTTTTCATACATGTGACGTGGAAATTTGGTATGAAATGCATCTGTGTGTGCATTTTGTTAACAATGACGCTGGGATTTCAGTACTTCACGTACCTTTTCTGTTTCAATACGTGCACAAAGCCATTCACACACACGGCTATGGTTTGATTAGGTTTTCCACAATCTACGGGGGATTTAACATCAACATCTGGAATTATCTGAGACAAAACAACACATTGTTTTCCCAACAGAAATATATAACTTATAATGTATATGTGTGTATGTATAGATATGGGTATGTATGTATATATGTATGTATTCTGTCTGTCACTCACATGAAGTCTTTTTATTCTCTATATATTTTTATTTTCTTTCTCTATTTTTAAAAAAAATATATGTTCAAAATAAAGAATTTAATAGAACAGAACTGAATTAACATTCTCTAAACATATGCTAACATAAGTTTCAGAATTAAAAAAACAGCTACCCTAGTTAATTTAAGTCCTACAATTTTAGTTTACAGTTTATTTTCAGTATATACACCTTTAATTAAAAGCTTGCGAAACGATTAATGTAACTATATATATTTGTTTGTATTATTGTATTGCATTTGACAACAAACATCTACTTCCGTGGACACCCATGACTGAAAGCTGTTGTAATAATATGAAATCTGTCTTCACTAAGAAGTTATAATTGTTGGTAAATACTAAACATTTCCCATATAGCTAAACTACAGAAGCATTTATTCAACACTTTTATATTATAAATCTGCTCTGTATTTGCTTCCTTTTCTGAGACTCACATCGAAATTAACATTCCTTCATTTTCAGGTTCACAGGTAAAGACGTTACAAAGCATAGGTTTGAGAATCCTGAATAGAAATCTACACTGAAAAAAAAAGTTGAATCAATAGATATGATTTGTTATAATTGATAACACACACTTGAATTAAGCTAACAAGTAAAGTCAGTGTCACTACCTTAAGTTAGATGTACACAAATTATTTCATTAGTCTCAAATGGACAGTTTGTACTGCTGTAATTTTAAGGAAATTCAACTCTTCTATTCATGTCTCTAAGTCAGCTGGGATAGAATCCAGCCCCCCCGCGACCCTAGTGAGGATTAAGCGGTGTATAGATAATGGATGGATGGAACTCTTCTATTCATCCAACTTCATGATATGATTCGTTTTACCCTAAAGTTAAATGTAAAATCTTGTTACTAGAATAGCTGTTTATTTAGGGTCTTTATTGTGTAATACTACTGGAAGTAAACTGAAGAAACGTCAATGTCAAGGAGCAGTAAACATATATTTTGCATTTTCAGGGAACTAGAATACCAGTTAATGGATCAAAGCAGAAAGATAAATGAGATTAATTTACTTACTTAAGTATTTGAATAATCTGTGAGGGGGAAAAAAGCTTTTTAAACCTTATTTTAGTCCAGAAACAGCTACCTGTTTAAGCAGATTATTTTCAGATTTCATTGGTGTTCCTGTCCATGCAGTTTTTCTTTCCCGGTGAGCATTTAATTTACAGTAATTGCTCTTGTTTTCCCATTCATTTAGATAGCAGCCTGCTCTTGGTAGCCTAAAATAACTATCCAGGGGCATTACCAAGATGGTAGGTAAGTTTCACAACTTAGATCAAAAAGAGTTCAGGACCATGATGAATAATGCTTTCACATCTGCTGCACTGATCACACTTATAGTAAGCTATAAACCACTAAAATCACCGAGTAACACTGATACTTGTGTAATGTAACTGCAAGCACATCAGCCTGTCTGTTGCTTAAAGGTCACTGGCCTGTTTTAACACCAAACTACCAATATACTGTACGTGTGCTTCCTCTTAGGATGTCGAGAAGATGGCACATTGAGGAACTTTGTCTGAGGTCAGTTTTTAAATAACCGTAGGCAGGTCAACGGATTCTGGATAGTCCGTTCGATTAGGTTACTGTTTGTCAGCTGATTCAATGTAATATTAAGAGCTGTTAACAGTCCAAATGTTTGCTTTTTTATATAGTGTGAAGTAGATGCTGGACAATTTGTCTCAACATCTGACAGATCTGTAGCTGCATCCAAGAGGAGGGCAGTGAGAGCACGAGAGACATGGAAGGAAAAACGCAACACAGTGTTTCTCTTGGCACTTAGCGGAGGAAATACCACATGTGCCATATCTGCTTCCAGTGAAGGGGCAACAGATAAAACGACGCTTCTGCGATTTGTCACAAGAGCGCGGAGGCAAGTTTCCACCAAAAGCCACACTCTCATCTGGCTGCTTACGGAAAAGACTGAAACACCACATGATCACCTGAACCTCTTGTTTGTTGGCCAAATAGAAACAACTATTAGTGTTTCTGTTCTCCAGAAAAGACAATAGCGAACATCTGAAACCTCATTAGAGGCTGAAAGGGTTACGAAAAAGGTGATGCTGTAGAAAACTGCACCAGGACTGAGGATGAAGCTACTGACTTTGTGACAAATAAATTCAGGATACACAAGACGCAATAAACAAAAAGATTATGCTCAATTTAACTTTATTTATTCACTCTTCAATACGGATTACACATTACAAACGCCATGTTATTAAATAAAATAAATAGAAATATATAAAAGCATGTAAAGTTGCTAGAAAAATCCAGTGCTGGGATTCTTTTTCTTTCGTTATGCCGGATTCTTGTCGTGCCGTTTGTTCTTTTTGTTTCCTCTCAACCTGAAATGGAAATCAAAACTGAATTAATTAGATATTTTTTTTTATGTTTACTGAATTTCTGAGCATCACAGCTCACAGTAAAATGTACAAAAACTGACGAATGAGACGAGGCATGTGGGCGAAGAGGTATAGAAAGCAGAAACAATGCAGTTATAAGGAACAGCAAACAATCCAGCAGTAAATTACAGCTTCTGCAAAGGTGTATGCACTCCCGTGTGCAGGCAGGAAGAAACTCATGTGACAGGCAACATGTGGGGAAAAAACACTGAGGACGCCTGGTAAGAATCAAAGGGGAAACAAAAGTCCCACGTTACACCACTGAGAGGCACCAACCTGACATGGCTCCACTCGCTCCACTGTGAGTCACACAGGGCATCCTTTGCTCTGACACACACAGCCTTCGCCTTGTGCTTCACTCGAAACTGGCAGATGTCAGAGTCGACCGTCTGGAAATGAAATTCACAGCAGTCATGCAACATTGCCCTTTGCTCAGGTTTGTGGGATTTCTAGTCACTTGACACAACCCCTTCGATCATGACTCTGACATTTCTTTCTCAAGTTCCTCTTACCTTTACAGCTTTTGAGTCACTGCACGGGTTGTTGCACCCTCTGCATTCGCCCCTGAGCTGTGCAATCTGGAAAGTGAGGGGGAAGTAAGAGTAGGGGCTGCTCCAGGAGCTCGGGTAACTCCACTCAATCACCGTGCTGTTGATTATACCGATCCTCACCTTGTCGGGTTTCACTATCGAGGGTGGACGCAGAACACAGAGTGAGATGAAAGCAAAAAGAGGAGAGACGACACTGTCATGAAAATATACAATATCCCCTGTGGATGTCTCACCTATATCTGACAGGTAAAAACGCTTCGAGTAGTTCTCCACCAGGAACTGCTCGGTCCTGACATAGATGGTGATGTGGATCTGCTGGCTCTCCTCAGCGTAGGGACAGTGCTGCTCGTCCAGGCAGGAGATCCCGTGACCGCTGTCATCTACCGTGCAGCTGAAGTTACCGTGATCCGAGGAGCACGTCCACTGCTGGGAGGTGCTGTCCGTGGAACACTGGAGGCTGTTGTTGTCAGAAATGCTGTGTAAAATAGAGAGAACATGCATTTACAGACAGATCACACAAGAAACTGCAAAAAAAAAAGCAGTTACGGTGTTGTTTTTCCAAGGAAGTATTTCAAAAAAGAAACTAAACACAATGAAAAACAAACATAAATCAATCAAATACATCTACTGCAGTCATATTTTTTATAAGAAATCCGATCCCAAGACATGACCCCGACCCTCAAAATCACAGCAAATGTACTTTGTTATGCTTCCTTTCATTAGGAGGTATTTATGGATGTCACTGTGCAGTCTCAGCTCCGACATGAGTCCGCAAACTGTGTTATTATTGGAGAGGAAAACCAGAAAACATTTCAGCAGTCTGCGAGCTTACCGTCGAGCTTTGATGAATGCTACTTTGCCAACGCGGCTGCTGTGCCAGGTCCAGGAGCAGTGGAACTCTCCGTTGTAATTTTGAGCCGAGCACTTTAAATAATCTTCTAATGAGGAATGTGAGAGAAAACCAGGAGATTTAGCAGTGGAAGTACTTTAAAATTCCCCAAGTTGAAGTAGCTATATTAATGTGACGGTGTGATGTTTCTAAGTAGTACCTTGGTCGTTCTTCACCAGGATCTTCCTCCTCTTGGTCTCGTCTTCTGAGATCAGGACCACAGTGTGATTAAGGAGCGATCCGTCCTCGCCGTGGCAGGTGTAGTTGCCCCCTCCGAGGCTCTCCTCGAGCCGCACCAGATATGTGTTTCCTCTCTGCGCTTCCTCGTTTCCATTCTTCTTCCAGGAAATATCTTGGCTCTGGTTGTCTCTCCTCATAAGCTCCTCTGGCAGCTCCATGCAGCTCAGAGGCTGCTGGCCCAAAGCGCCGTCCACCTCCACAACCAGAACTAGAAGGGGGAACACAGACACACTGGAATTAAAAGAAGTTGAAGAAGACTGATTTGGACCTGGCGTCGTGTATCGTCTTAAAGATCAAACATACTGTTTGGCAGCAGAGTCCAGTGGTCCCTTGGAATTTGGTAGCTGATGTGTAGAAATGCGCAGAAAACGGTGAAAACAAATAGTTTCATCTGAAAGAGAAAACAGGGACGGGGGAAAATGAGGTGGACAGAGTGATATGAAGAGAAAAAATGAGCGGGGAAACAGAAAGAAGCATAACAACTTAAGACAATAAATCTACACTTAAAACGACAAAATTGCTGTTATGATTACTCAGCGCATAATTAAAGCTTAGAAATCCCCAAAAAACACCTTGTTTTAAATTTTCATCAGGATCAAACTAGCTCAAGAAAAAGAAAAGTGAATTTAAAGAAAAGCTGCAACTAACACTTTCTTTCATTGTTGATTCATTTCTCGATTAACCGGTTCGCTGTCACGTTAATAAATTGTCAGAAAATGGTGTAAAATGTCAATTTGATTGAACATATTAAACTTACTGTCACCGAGGAGTAAAGGTAAAGTAGTAAACTAGAAATTATTCACATTTTGGAAGCAGGAATATATTGACTTTAAAAATAAAAATAAACACTAACAAAAGCTTTTAATTCAATAGTTGACAACTAACCGACTAATTGATTAATTGTTGCAGCACTAAGATACACATAAGTTAAAGAAAAACAACAAAAAAACAGAAATATTACATCCATACTAACATATACCATCTAATATTTTAAACACATCCTTATCAAAGCATCACCAGCTCATTAACAATATGATTTCTTTACAATACCTCGGTGTCACTTTTTTTTTTTATTATTACCTGCACCTGTAATCCTAGTTGACTCATCCTACTGTTTTCCCTCCCTTTAAATAAAACTCTACAGCTTAGCAGCAAAAGTCATCTTACCTTGTCAATAACTTCCAGATTGAATGTCGATCCTGCGATGGTGAGCGAGTTTTATACCGACATCTCGTGGTGAAATTTCCCCGCAATGCCTTGAATAGAAAAAGTCCAGAGGAACTTCACTTTCCAGGCGTGGGGACGAGCAGGAGAATGATGCCATACTTTACTCACTTCCACTTGTGTTCCTTCATTGACAGAGAAAGCGCTGATGATCTTTGGTGAACTTTGAAAAGCTGCCAGACATGATATTCCTGTGGTAACCTTGGATGTTTGTGCCATGTAGTAATCAGGGTGTTTGCTTACTTTGAAGCTGGCAGGATTTCCTTCTTTGTTCTACTTTCATTTTGGTCTGGACCTTTAACATGTTGGTGCAGTATGAGGTCGGTGTTTGTGTCATCGCACACATTTGCCGCGTGTTTTTTTTTGTGCGTGTGTTTATTCCTCCACTACAACAGGGCTTAAAAATAGTTCAAACTGGCACAGCAAAACCACAAATTCTCCACAGTGAATCTGGGAAAACACACAAAGCAAGCCTACCGTGTCAACTCACACAAAAGTACCTGCGCGACATCACTGTTTGTGGAAATAGCAAAAACGAAAACAACTGCAGGTGAGCTGCTTTGTAACGACGTCACCAGAATGTACCACTACAGTCCACAGCCGCCCTTACCTGCTGGAATGTACCATTCACTCACAACACTAGAGGGGGTGGGGGTGTCTCGACAAAACATTGGAGTGCTTCCAATATATGAAAACTTCTCTGACTTTACAGGCTCACTTAACACATATTTATTAAAATAATCAACCTCTACCTCACTTCAACGTTTGTAAAATTAAATTATTTTATTAAATTATATGTACATATATATATACTTGTATACCAGTAACCGGTCCCTACAAGACAACAGAATTTTTATTTTTTATTTTATTTTATTTTTTTAACAAAGAAAAAAGTTGTTTCTTACTTTCATTTGACTACTAGTCCAGTTGCATCCTATAGGTGGTGAGCACTGATTTCATATATAGATGGACGTCACCTATTGGAGCCACTTTGAAGCTCAGTGTGGTGGCTCTGGCCATCACTGCTTTGGCACTATCTGGCTACGCCTCACTAATCCAAAAAAGAGCAAGGATTTGGAGCAGTAGTGGAGCTGAAGTGGACCATGAGACACACGCTTAATTTTCCATCCATTCAATAATCCACTTATGGTTGTGGTGGCAACAGGCTAAGCAGATTATTCAAGACATCCATCTCCCCTGAAACGCTTTCTATGTCCTCCTGGGGGATCTCAAGGCATAAGAATCAGAAATATTTCATTGATCCCCTCGGGGAAATTGCTTTCAGTTACAGATGCTCCCAATCAAAAGTGTTAAAAGTGTAAAAATTTGTAATAAAAAATATAAATAAAAGTATTAATATGAAATAAAATATATCTAAATACAAAAAATAAATATACATTCTGCATAAATATACATTCTGCATTTGGGTTATTGCACATTATTAAAAAGCCAAAGTCCAATGTAAACCTATTCACTCAGAGTGAAGAGTTGGACAATCAGATGGCCAAAGGCAGCAATGATTTCCTGTGCTGCTCTGATGAAATCAGAGGTTAAGTGAGCCTGTAAATCAGTCTTGTACTGAAAGTACTCCTGCAGCTGACCAGCATGCCATGGAGTGGGTATGACACATTGTCCAAGGTGACATGCAACTTGGACAGCATCCTCCTCTCCGACACCTCCGTCAGAGAGTCCAGCTTCACTCCCACAACGTCACTGGCCTTACGAATCAGTCTGTTCAGTCTGTTGGTGTCAGCTACCCCCAGCACACCACAGTATACAGGTGACACAAGCCAGATGACATATGTGATCCCTCCAGTGAGTTCTGAGACCACCCGGGGTTCTCCACCCTAGAACATACCCAGATATGAAGGAGCAGCAACTCTACTGTGATGTCTTGCGGAATGCTTGGATCCTATTTTTAAGGTCAACCCAGACCCCCTATGAAGAAGACTAATTATCGCTGCTTGCATCTGTGATCTCATTCTCTTGGTTACTACCCAGAGCTCATGACCATGAGTAAGCGTTGGAATGCAGATCGACCAGTTATTTAAGAGCTTCAGTTATGTATAAGTTCCATCCATCCATTATCTATACACCGCTTAATCCTCACTAGGGCTGAAGCCTATCCCAGCCAACTCAGGGCAAAGGCAGGGGACACCGTGGACAGGTCACCAGTCTATCACAGGGCTACATTTAGAGACAAACAAGCACACTCACATTCTGTGGGTGTGTGGGTTCTCTCTGGGTTCTCTGGCTTCCTCCCATACAGTCCAAAAACATGTTGAGGTTATTTGGTGATTCTAAATTGTCCGTAGGTGTGAATGTGAGTGTGCTTGGTTGTCTGTCTCTAAGTGTNCGCTGCTTGCATCTGTGATCTCATTCTTTTGGTTACTGCCCAGAGCTCATGACCATGAGTAAGCGTTGGAATGCAGATCGACCAGTTATTTAAGAACTTCAGTTATGTATGAGTTCCATCCATCCATTATCTATACACCCCTTAATCCTCACTAGGGTCGCGGGGGGCTGGAGTCTATCCCAGCCGACTCAGGGCAAAGGCAGGGGACACCGTGGACAGGTCACCAGGCGATCACAGGGCTACACTTAGAGACAAACAAACACACTCACAGTCACACCTATAGAAAATTTAGAATCACCAATTAACCTTGGCATGTTTTTGGACTGTGGGAGAAAGCCGGAGAACCCGGAGAGAACCCACGTTGCACAGGGAGAACTCCAAACTCCACACAGAAAGATCCCAGGCATCCTAAACAGGATGTGAACTAGGGATTATGCATGACTTTAATTCTGGATTTTGAAATTTGCTATAGAGATCATAAGAGTTTTTTTCTCTCCTTTCTTTCTTCAGGCTGTAAACTGTAACAGTTTAACTTCAGTCAAAAGTCAAAACCCACAAAGGATCAGTGTTTTTACACCAAACCTGTCTGTGTTGACACAATACTAAAAAAAAAAAAAATCAAAATAAATACATCAACAAACACCAAACAACGTAGAATTGTCAATGCTATATCAAACAAAGCAAGAAAACAAAGAACCTTTCAGAAATCACTCCCGTCTGTTTAATTCATGATAAAACACAAATAGTCCAGTTCGGGTTTTCTTTATAGGTTCTCCACAACGGTACCCCGGTTCAGCTCAAAATGGTCCGCTTGGGGTTTTCACAATGATCCCACAACTCAATCAGAACAAGGAAGTTACTTAAAGAAAATTTCACTCATCAAAAAGAAAGAATCTCTCCCCCCCAAAAACCCCTACATTCCCTAACCTATCTGAAAGTAACATAAAGAAGCGGTGAGGAAAAACAAAACAGGAACGCTGATGTTTATCCAACTCACGGTTTCTCCAGGGATATACGATGCGCTGGATTTTGTGAATTCTGTGATCCTCCACGAGTAACTGGCTGCTGCTGACAACGGTGTGGAACGAATGCAGTTAACTTTCTCCAAAATGCCTTCTCCAATGCACAGTGAATCTGTCATTATGGCTTTGTTGGCATTTGGCCCCATTCTCATCCAGAACAGTCTACATATTTGGAAGTGGTATGGCCGGCCTTGCGAGTGCAAGGAAAACACTGGGCCTCATACCCAGTTGACAGTGCTCATGGTGCACGAAGGTGAGTGAAAACAAAACCCCATTTAATTTTCTTGATGTTTAATGCAATACATTCTGGCAATTGCCACAAAACATGTTAATTTCTGCTGTAAAGTTGGACATTTTAACACAAAGGCGTATTGGGAGTGATTCCTTTTTGGAGGCAGCATCAAGTGGCCATTCAAGGAACTGCAGGTTTTACCACTTGTATGCCCATCTCATTTTACAGCCTCTGAGGTTGTTGCTTGGTTAAGAGCTGCCTCTGGGTTGGGGAGAGTCAAACTGCTTGACTAGCCTGAGTTCGTAGAAATTTGTGTCACTCTTCATATCCTTGACCACTGAAGTTTTGGCAGATTGTGCTGCTTGCTGTGTTTTTTGTTGCTTGTTGAAAGTGCAATCCTTTCCTTCATCTGCCAGTCCTGTCTCCAGGTAGAGACTTCTTTCTGACATCTTGGTGGACAGTTTGTGCAGATTCTTGTTTGACTTTCATATCAGAATTTGGCTCTTTAGTGTTTAACACCTGGCTCCACCCCTGTCTTACTGTAGGTCTCTGAGCCATCCATCTTTATGCTTGACTATAATGCATGTCCTCTGTGAGATGGGCTTTTCAATGGTAAAATGACAATCCGTGAATTGTTACATGCACTGACTACTTCCTTACATGGGTTTGCCATCTTTACAGCCAACTCAGCTTTCATATTTAGATTCTGGGCATGTGGGTCCTGATGGAACATGAATTTGAACATGGTTTAAAATGAGAGTTCTGGGACATATGGGTGTATTTCCCAACAATCTCAGTAATAGTCTACCATGAGCAGGAAATCTTTGTCTGCTTGTCTGAACAAATCCATGCTAAACATCTCCCATGGTCATGGTCAGGCTGTTGTTCATATCGGATAGAGGGATATGGAGAGGGAGGGGAAATTTGAAAAAAGGGGGCAGTAGGAGCCAGAGGGATGGTATTCGCTATCTACTATCTAAATATTAACAATCTTTCTGCAGAATCTCAGAGTCCATCCTCGTCATTGTGATTATATTTTCTGTTTTCCCATTTTATTTTGGGCTGCTCATCCATGTCTTTGCCTTGTCTGATGATAGAATTGAATAGCCAATGATGTGCCATACTGTTTGTGGAATACATCCTTAGATGCACCAGAACAGATAATCAGTGTTGAAACCTGGGGTCATTTGGTGTTTAATGTCTATTTAGCTGGTTCTCCAGACCTACAGATAATTCCCATTCTTGTCCTGCATTAAGGGACCCCTAATAGCGTCTTACGTCCTGCTCATCTGTTTTGAAAAACGGGATCCTCTATGTGGCGGGACGTATTCATCTGCAGCTGCTGATTGTGATGGTAATTCTTTTTGGTTTTCCGCACCTGATTGTGACTCCAAGTGTAGCGGCCCTGCCCTCGAGCTTCTGGGTGTTCTTCTTAATGGAGTCTTATTGCCATATACAGCTTTGGAGAAAATCATTTCACCGTTGTGGCCACCGTTTGATGCGTCTTCCTTCAGTGGTTTTTGGTGGAGCCGTACTGTGTTTGCTTCTTGAAGTTGTAAGCGACAACTGTTTTACTGATTCCAAGCCAGTTGGCCAAGCTCCTTTAGGCATTGTGAGGGATAATTTAGTTTTGATTATCTGCCAACTTTACTTATACAGCTTATGTACAAAACAATGGAGATGTTTTCGGCCATCGATTGCGAATTTTTTTACAGTTTCAATGCCTATCTCTAAAAATAATTCATTCTACAATTGACTTTTAGAAGAAGCTGTAATTTTTTAACCACTGTGATGAGATTCAAACCAAATCACTGATGTAAAGGGCTGTTGTGTAGCCTTAGTAAAGAAAACAACAGGTGGTCTAATCATAATTTCCAATGCTGTAGAAAAAGATGCTGCTTAGACTTCTCTGCACTCCCAAGTACTTCCCCAGGCACCCTCTTGCCTTTCTTCCCAAGGCCACTACCAAGAAGATATGAATCTTATAGACAAGCAGTGACCAGAATATCATTGGCAGATTGCCATTCTGGTGCTATACTTACCCTTGGAGGCCTTGACTTGTCAGCAGCTTTCACCTGTAGTGGTTCTGTAATTACTGTAGCTGAAGAACAAAGAGAGGAGGCAGGAATGTTTTTGACATGGCAGTGAAGATTTGGTTTCGGTGTTCTGCTCTGGTGTTGGTATGTGTATGCATGTAAGGTGATTTTTAGTACCGCAAAAACCGAATGTGGGAAAAAAAAAAGGTAATGGGGAAACATGATCTAATCTTAAAGTGAAACCAGGGAAGCAAAGTGAACTAGGTTGGTGAGGGATTACATAATAAAACCAACAACATTGGTGACGATGATACTGTGATAAGAGAGAACTAAAAAGAAACATGAGCAGATTAGAACATGGGACTTGATCCAACTAGGCTGACAGACAAAGAACTGTATTTCCTAAAGCTTGTCTAATGAATGCATTTCAACAGGCCTGCATTGGTGGTGCCAAAACTGAAGACTTAATTACACAAACTGCAAAAGTGGTCAAAGTGGATAGTGAGACAAGTCATGTTTCCTTTATGTATTCATAAGCCTTTAACCGACTTGTGAGTTAATGTTTTTAAAACCTATTTTGTCTGTGTGAATCAAGCTTTAAGGGAAAGATATTGTAAATCATGGTTTCTATGTTTGTCTGTACTTTCCCGTGCAGTGTCTGTGCATTCTAGTTTTGTTTAGACTCAACATGACTGTCATGATTGGGTCAGCAAATAGGGTAATCTAAACACGGACCAAAACATAAATTATTTGTTGTTAATAAAATCTTTATTTATTCTGCACTACACAGCACTTTTTTTGTCTTTATAGAAAATGACGAATGATGACCAGGTGCATATTTCAGTCTATGTGATACCAGGCAGTGCCATAAACATGCAGTCATGAAACCTTTGGTCTCAGTTTCATGAGCTATGCGGTTAGTTTTACTTTGCGGGTTGTGCAGGACAGGAAGCCGTTATAGCTTCTGCTTTCTTGTTGCGCCATGATCACATGCATGTGCACATGTGTTATATATAACATGCACAGGACTCTTCAACCAAGCTGACAAAAAAAAAATAATTAGCTCAGGCCCTGGCTTCATTTATTTGACTTTTATTTTCAGATATACTGATGTCAGGGTTATGAATAAATAGGAATCCCATTTAAACACATAGTACTGTGTATTCTTCCCTTAACTGGACACCTGATAACAGCTGTGTGTAAATAATAAAAAGATAACAGGGGATATTAGTAGATATAAAGAACAGCCTTTTATGTAGTGTTCATGTGTGACCACTAGGTGTCCCCAGAGGGTTACATGTGTCTTATGTCTCCAGTTTCCATGAAAAAGCTGCTGCTCAAGTTGAAGGATACAGGTGCTTATTAAATCTTTTATACAGTCAGCCCAATTTATGCAATATTACTCACTAACACCGTGGCACGAATGCACGTTTTTTTTTGTTTTTTTTTCAAGCATGGATTCAGATTTAATTGAGTACGGCTGGCGTTCATGCTCAAGTGTCATAGCTCAATGTTGTGCAGCTGTTGAGAATTACACGGCTGGGCAAGAGCCTCTATATGTGCTTGGGATCTGCAGGAGTGCACTGGAATGTCTCCCAGATGCCCCCAAACCATAACAGCCGGAATGAAATCAGTGCAATGATCTCATTTGTAAGGGGAGGAAAGGAGAGGACACAAAAGGGGGAAAAAAGAGAAGACAGTGATGATGTAATGTGTGTGTGCACAGGTGTGTGTGCACGTATGGAGGAGAAATGAGGAAAGCAGCGGACAGAGATATGGAAAGGTCAACTCATATAAAGTGGCGCATTTTGTGCCCTGGGCCACATCCCACTTTTTGACAGTGTCTTTTGTGTTTCTGTGCAGACGGATTTGTTGTCCTCCACAGATAGATCTCAGCGGCTTTTCATTTGTTTCGAAAGTTTTCCTCAAGCTTAGTTGAAGTGATAAAGCAATTTTTTTGTAGGATCTCTATTTTTATCATATTTGTAAGAAGATTAATCTGTGTTCACAGATTCATGGAACTTCACAGATTGTACTGTGGTTCCTGCTCTTGACATTCCTTTTAGCAGAGAACCACTCAGTAATAAATACAGATCAGATTTACTGTGCTAAAGACATCAAACTGCCAAGGGAGGAATTTCCAGTGTGAAATAGTTTGAAAGTCAGAGGAGATTTGACTAAAGAGAACTGAGGCAGAACCTATAGAAAATTAAATCAGCACTAAACTGTGCTGGACTCTGATTACCATTCATTCTTCTTATGGACATCAAGAGGTTCACATTTAATTAATGTGTCAGGTGTTGTTCTTTACTGCCTCATTACGCTGCAGCAGACGTTTTTCTTCATGCATTTCTGTTGTTAACTGCACATTCGCCATGATTTCAGCGTTTCTTTGTTATTATTCATAACACAAGTGTAAGTCTACAGCCACATCATCGGCTTTGTGAGGCTGAACTTAGCCATGCAGCGCTTTGACATAACTAAACATTCAACAAATCTTGAACAGCGCCTCTTTGCATCGAACCAACTGTATTGAATCACCACTGAAACTGAATAAATCAGGAGCGTTTTCCAGCAGGCCTGACAGGTGTCTGAACACACTGCTGATTAAAATCTGACCATAATCCAATAACTGTTGGAAAATAATAGGCTTCTAAGCTGTTAACCTTGTGATCTCTGCTTACAGACTAGCTTTGTGCTTGGTGCAACATAACAGCTGGGACTAGTATTGAACTGAACATACTCTGGAACTGCAAACTATTAAAGAACAATTTCTCATTATTTAGATGTCTCAGTAACTTTTTTTGAAAAACCTACAGTTGATCTAAAATGCTGCAGCAAGAGTACTGATAGGAACTAGCAAAATAGATCATATTTCTCCCATATTAACTTCCTTTCATTGGTGTGAAAGTCAACGAAGAAGTCTTTTTCCTCACATACAAACCCCCAATGACAAAGCTCCATCATGTCCGAAAGACCTTATTGTACCAGAGTGAAGGTTTGCTTGTGTATCCTAGAGTTTCCAAAAGCAGAATGTGAGGCTGAACTTTCTGCGATCAGGCTCTTCTCTTGTGGAACCAGCTTCCAGGTTAGGTTCAGGAGAGCAGACACCCTCTTGACTTTTAAGATTAGGCTAAAAACTTAAACCTGACCTTGACCATCATGTCGTTTTGCTGCTGTAGGCCAAGACTGCTGGATGACTCCCCATGATGCACCACACACCTCTCCTCTCCTCTCCTCTCCTCTCCTCTCCTCTCCTCTCCTCTCCTCTCTTTTCTATGTGTGTCCATACATTCCTTTGCCACAACTGATTCTCACTAACTTTGTGCCTTCTCTCGCTTATAATTGGTGTTTTGTCCTCACTGCAGGCATCTGTGACTCCGTATTTCTGATCTGCAGGTAGTAGCCTCACCAGCCTCCCAAGTGTTTATTGTTCTCATGTGTTGTTTGCCTGTTTTCTATCTGCTATCCTTTTTTTTTCCTCTCCAATTTACCCTCACCCCATCTGGTGGAGATAGCTGACCGCCCTCCCTGAGCCTAGTTCTGCTGGTTCTTGCTGTTAAATGAGAGTTTTTTCCTCCCACTGTTGCCAAGAGGTGCCAAAAGTAAAATAATTGGATTTGTTGGGTTTCTCTGATGTAATATTGTAAGGTCTGTGCTTTACAACACCCAGCATTGAATTCCCTGCTATATGATGGTGCATGCTGCTACTTCTAATGTGTCAGTGTTCGCCAACATACGATTCAGCCACTGCTTAAAAGCCATGAAGAAAATGTCAAGGGAGCCCATCAAATAGCTGCTGATGTATTTTAGTCTGCACCAAAATGGTTCTATCAGTCAGTCGGTTGACAGGCCAACATTGCCACATCCTTAATTGCACTGGCATGGCTGTAGGTACACTGAAGAAGCTCCTTTATCATTATGGCATTTAACAAAAAGCTCACCACTCTCTACTGACTTTTCCTAATTATCTGAGAACCCTGTATTCACATTACAATCATAACCTTGATTCTAGCCAGTTTTATGCTAAATAAAATGATCCCCTAATAGAAATCAAGCAAAGGGGCTTAAATACCAGAGCCCTGTTCACAGTAAACATGAGAGTTCACCGAGTTCAATTAAGTTTCCAAGACTTTTTCTGCAGATAAAGTGTCATTAATGAAACCGGCATCCCACGACGTCACAGTCTCTATCGTGCTCTCTCAGGTAAAAACGCAGGCTGATGCTGCTCCGTTTATCGTCGTCTCTCAGAAGAACGGGGTCAGTGAGGGGTAACCTGCTGGAGAGAAGGGGTAGGTGGGTGAAATTATATCACCTTTTGCCAGGCTGCCTGTAAAGTTTCTCCTCAAACTACTGCAATGATGTCACTGTGTTTAAGTTTTGGAACAAATTTCACTCTTAAATCTTGTTAGAGAGAGAGAGAGAGAAAAAAAAAGCAGTTGATCAAATAGCCTGATGGTTTGGCTTTGCAAAGAGGCTTTTTGTAAGTAGCAGAGTTTTGTTTTTTTTTCATCCTTTTTAAGGAGAAACAATGATTTTTTTTTCAACAAACAAAGAGGAGGAAGAGAATAATCAATTGAAGAATAGGCCTCCAGCAATACCAGAAAATGTTCAGGACATTGACTTTTCCTTTTGTGTATCTTCGAAGCAAGATATTATTATGGGGAAGTGCACGCTGACATCTTCGTCATAAAGACAGGAAGGAGAGGTGTTAATTATCCCACGTTCATATCTTGTAAAATACAATAAATCCTAATTGATATTTTTGAATTGCCACGAGAAACGGGAGCGGTGATGTCACCGATCTCTCCCATGCTGGTGTTAATTACAGTGTGAACAGCATTCTCCAACACCTGGATTACTCCATGCTGGTTTAGTGACGACTGCAGATATCGAAATGTGTAAGATTATTTTCAGTGTGTCACACAGGGGCCGTTTTATTTAAACTCTGAATGTCAGTCTTTATTCCCAGGGAGGATAGTTTTTCCTTTCTAAGAGCCCATAATGTGTGGGATAGAGCTTAGGCTCTTTTTTCCCCCCTCCTTCTATCTGTGGGTGGTAGTGTCATATAAAAAAAGGGAGCTGGTTCATGCACAAGATGTTGTTTCTGTCTGATAACTTTATCAGACCGTCTCATGAGGTCAGTGACTGTTGTCTGTGTTTGTGTGTGTGCATAAAGTGAGCACACTTAAAATCAACGAGGCTAAGTGACTCACTTCCCTTGAAAGTGTTATTTCCAGCATCTGCCTGTAACAGGGACTTGAGCCGTCCAAGTGAACTCGCTGGATCTGCTTTGAACGACTCAGCCTTTGGCCCGGGTGTTATCTCCAAGTGTCGGGAATGACGCCAGGCTCCACAAGAATATTGCTCACTTTCTTTTTTTTTTTTTTTTCTTTGGAAAAGCTATTTTTTTCCTGTAATTAATACATTTCTTCCTGTACTGGTGTCCTAATAGTGACATGGGACAAATGTGTGGGATCCTGGCAGTCTGCCTGGGAGCCTTTATTCAGTGAGAAGCAAAGCCAGAGAAATCGGAGACAAAACGGGCTAATCTGTTCTGCTATGTGCAGCGCAGTATATAACAACCTTACCATGGCAACGTCACATTTTTGTCACGTACTGTCATTGTGCTGAAAGGATGACAGAGAGAGAAAGGGGACACGGACGTCTTGTCAGGTTCTATAAAAGCAGTTAGGTGTTTCTCAGCTTCAGCTTATGTCAAGACTCATGTCAGAGTAACCTTATCTGCAAACTGCGACTGGCTTATCTTGATTTGTTCACACAAAACAGACAAAAACCTATGTCGGACTTGAAAAAAAAAAACACTTTCCTCGAACACGATTATTTAAACCTGCCACAATACATACAGGAATTTAAAAAAAAAAAGAAGAATACCAGTAAATGGAACCGTTTTTATCCATGTGCAGTTTTGATGATGTGTCTAAAATTGTGGGTATAGAGTTTTGGTGAAATTGTTGGTTGAAGAATTAAGGTGTAAAAAAATAACTGTGCAGCAGATTTGATCATTTTCACATCAGGCAGTCTGAGTTGAGATGCATCCTTATAACAGTGGTTAAGCTATTATAAAACTACTGTGACTGTAATTGTATATATATTGTTTTTAACGTCAGGAATGTGCATATGTATGGTTACAGGAGGGTTATTAGGTTAATTACATAAAAAGTTCTAACTGGGACAATCATCTGCAAAATGCTGTGTGTTATTCTTGTCCGTCAGACCTGTTGAGTGATGCTGAGCAGCCTGGTTGTGTAACACCGAAGAGACAGTTTCTTTTTGTATCGTGGATGGAAAGACGGAAAGTAAGAAGGCTCTCTGGTATTTGCTCGTCTGTACATCAGATTAAAGGTTGTACTTCAGATCTCCGATGCATTCAGGTGTAATTTTGGATCAAAGAGGGTGATGCGTAATTAGCGGTAGCGCAGGCAACAGCAATCAATGTAATGGACTATTTCGGTCTGGTCACATTGTATTATCTGAGCTGCACAAGCTGATATGTGGAGAAGCAGACCTGTGATGCTGTGCCAGCGGAATGTCAAATGTCCAAAGAGGCAGCCTCTTCAAAGGCAGGGTCATGCTATGGCATTGTTTTTCTTTTCCTTTTCTTCTTTCTTTACCCGTTGAATAGCTGGAGCAAGTGTGTGAAAGAGACTCACAGGAAATGAGAGGAGCTGGTGGATCATGTCACTATCGCGCTGTCTTCATGAGGACAAAACAAATCATTAAATTTACATCAATCCGCCATTTTTAGACGTATAGTTTTCTCATGTGTTTTATAGTTTACAATGCAGAAAGCTTGGATGAAATACAGGCAAGTCAAAGAGATGGAAACACAAAAATTAACCCCTAAATTTAAAAAAATGAACCCAAATACCACCATGACATCATTGATGACCATTTTTTCATTTTATACAAATTCTCTGCTTTAAATAATAATTTGTGGGATTTCTTTTCCACAGTAGCTTTTATTGAAATCTTCCAGGCAGTGCTGCCATGAGGGAACTAGTAGAACTAAACACGTAGTGAGAAGAAGGGACAACACAATCACAATAAGTAACTGTGGTGACCTCCTGACTGCAGGAGGGGAAAGTCCTTTGTTTGTTGTGTTTGGCTGAGAAAACAGTGTGTCTAGCAGCTCACAAGAACAGAGCGGCACAAACATGACAGTGTATGTAATGAGCGTCCAGTTTACTTTTTTTTTTGCCAGATGCACAGGCTAGACGGTGAGCTTGTAAGACAGTCCGTGCAATCACAGATTTTAGGATTTATCCAGCTGTTTGGTCAGCATGGAGCCCTGCAGATTTAGACAGACAACACGCTTCATTTGTTCATCCTTGTTTTGCATTTTCTTTAATGTCACACAAGATATTGCTCATATATAACCATTTTTCTGGCTGACAGGATTGAGTTATAGACGCCTCATTAACATCGTCAACATCTGACTCTGGAAGACTGAAAAAAAACCTCTCTATAGAAAGTCTTGTAGCCTCCTTGCTGTGTAGCCATAAACACAGCCACTGCTGCTGCACTGGACTTCAATACCTCTGAAACCAATAAAAGCTTGACTGAATTTGGGAGTAACGACAAGAGTGAAAACTAAACATTTCTAAACAGGAACAAAGAAATACACAACTAAGACATTAAAGTTGACTGATAACGAGTAAAAAAAATGTTCCCATGAACATAACTTATGCAAGTTCTAGTGAACTTACGTAACTCTGCTGTTTGCTGTTTCAGCCGATTTCCATGTCGTTATTTATTTTTTCTATCTCTTTCCTGCCCTTTTTTTAAACCTTTTTTTTTTTTTTCTCCAACCCCTTCGTCTCCCACTCATGTAGGATGCAAGTGGAAAAATGCATTTGCTCAGTTAAAGCTCAAACACCTGGTGTGGTACTTAACAGACTTTACCAATATGGATTTTCCCACCAGCGCTTTGTCTCAGCTCAATACATTTACTTTCCAGTTAGGTTTTTAGCTGCAGAAGGAGGATGTGTGTTTGTCCTCTCAGGGTACAGCTCTCTTCAGTGTGTGGCCAGAAACTGTTACATCAGAGATAGACACGTTTCTGCTTTAGATTCGTGTCCGCTGACTACATGAAGTATTTCTAAATGTATGCAAGACTAAACCGATTTCCAGTGTTTGACAAGCTACAGAGACGCTGTGTCTCTGTTAATACATGAGCCAGTGTAGTTTCTGGAACGGTTCCCGTTGCCTCTTTACAGGGCAACAGGTGTTACACCCAGATGCCTGGAAATTAATGGTTAAGATGGGAGATGTTCTGGGTCCTTAAACATCAACCTTCAGAAACTCACGGTTCAGAGACTCAGGCCCACGTGAGCTTGATCATTGTCAGGTTGTATTTGCCGCACCTTCCATCAGGTTCTTGCAAAGCGGTCCTGCACGCTGCTTTGCTATTTAAAAGTGTACTGTTAAATGTTGCTAAGGCAATTTAGCAGTCTGTGATGGCGTTTTCTATTGGCCATGTGTGGGACAAGCCTGCTTTCCTCTGGCAGCAGCATGTATTGAAGAGTGCATCTTCTGTTTGCATGCATGTCTGCAGCTGCTCTGTTCTACAGTGTGATCAAGGCCTTTACGTCTCCCCTTCCCCAGGGAGATGATGCAGTTGTTCCATATAATCCTAATGCATCACTTTGTCTGTCATTGCACTGCTGAGTGACTGTTTATGCTTAACTGGCCTCTGATTTTTTTTTTAATAGTAACAACAGGACCATTCTGGTTGCTTTGGGCAGGTGGTAAAATATCCACTCCTCTGATTCTCAGCCAAGATGAGCGCTGGCCATTCTTAGAGATACTTGAGTGGGTACATGCTTATTAAAGTTGTAATGATACGTACATTCATCCTTCACAGTTCAGTACAGGATGTTTTGTTCAGCATGATACAACCTCGGTTGCCCTGTGATCCAAAGTCACAATTCTATCAGAGCATTTTTGTGTGCTTACATTGAAATTTGAGAGCACAAGTTCCACTCAGAAAGCTCCTCTGACACTGTGTGATGTTACTCTTGTGTATGTTAACTCCCGCTACACATTGTAAATAGAGTCACTGTATAGCCAGAACTTCTGCTCACACTGTTAAACTGTCAGCCGGCCACAATGCAGAGTTTTCCTTCAACGGATGCATGAACCAGTGATTAGTGCTGATAAAAAGGGAGAAGGGCTGGATTATTTTGTGCAGGTCTGAAGCTGAAACTCTTATGATGGCAGCGTTACTGATATTCATGTTACTTGTGTGATTTCCATTTTATTCATTTACGTTTCTTGTTGACAGAATGCCAGCATTAGAGTGACTTAAGTAAGAATGAAAAAAACAAAACAATTTTATGCAGTTCTTTTGTTTTCTCTGCTGTGCTGAGAATATGCTAGACCACGACACCAAAACCTAAATACCTACTGACTGGTGAATTTTGTGTTGCTTTAAGTGACTGCGTGTTAATGAATAACTTTATTAATGTGAGTGTGCTTGGTTGTCTGTCTCTAAGTGTAGCCCTGTGATAGACTGGT
>NW_007577895.1:363933-370365 GCF_000690725.1 Stegastes partitus
AATCAGTAACAGCCGATCAAAACCTTGCTGTGACACAACATTCTATATTTTCTATATTAAATGTTCTAATGACAAAGCGATCGGACGGCCCACAGCTACGATATTCCTCTTCTATCAATTATCATGACTGATTGTGTTTAATGAACAAGGCTGATGATGTGTATTTGGTGAGATGTGGAGTTTTGTATTCGAGTCGAGGACTTCTGTCTGCTTTTGCCACAGTCTCACATCCAGACATGTCCGTTGGCGTTTTTGCCTCATTAAACAAGCTGGGAAAACATGTGCAGTCCAGAGACCATGTGGGTTTTCTTTGTAGCCCATTAACTTCAAATCACTATTTCTTTTATATCAACTGTGAATGCTTCCTCTATGTTCTAAAAACAACAAAAAAAATCAGCTCTTTAAGTATTTTAAACTTGCCTTAGATAAATAATCCATCACAGTTAAAATGTTTTCATGTTGCTCTGCAGTCATAAACACATGGTAACAGAGCTGTGACAGACAAACAAACAAGCAAACAAACAAACAAACAAGCAAACAAACAAACAAACAAACAAACAAACAAAATAATTTACCACCAAGCTGAGAATAGTGAACTCCTCCTCGTTAATGTTCTTTAATTCCTTTCTAATGATTTCCAGCTCCTCAGTGCTAATTTCGGATGCAATTATCTAACTTTTTAGTCTGGCTCATCTCGCTGTTGTTATGTAAGTATTGTCTGTGAAGATTCTCAGTCATCCAGGTCATGGTTATTCTGGTAGATTAATCGTAGCAACTGGACTTGCTTGAGTTTCTTGAAGACGTTTCACCTCTTATCCAAGAGGCTTCATCAGTTCTGACTGACTACTTGGGAGTTCCAGATGCTTTTATCTTTGAAGAACTGGAAACTGGAGAGACCATCACTCATCAGAGGTGGAGGTCTGAGGCATCAGCTCTCACCTGTTTACAACTCAGTCCTAAATCTCTCCCCAGGAAGATGAAACCGCATTCACACCTTGCCACAAAAGACCCTAATGAATCCCTTTGTGGCAGGCGGAGCACTAACGATTCACATAACGAAGGGGGAGGAGTAACTACCCCCGAAACTCAGGTGTTTATGGCTCTTCAAGGATATAAGTATCTGGAACTCCCAACCAGTCAGTCAGAACTGATGAAGCCTCTTGGATGAGAGGTGAAACGTCTTCAAGGAACTTAAGCAAGTCCAGTTGCTTTTTCAAAAATCAGCATTTCACAGATAGAGCTCATTATTTATTCAACGCATTTTAGGGTTTGTTGGGGGAAAAAACGTTGAGACAAAAAACAACAATAATGGTTCAAATTGGTTTTAAAGTGTTTCTTTCCTCGTAGGACTCAGCTTGCCTCCATGTTGTCCTCATTTTCACTTCACTTTCTGTCACTGATGGGGATTATCGGAGCTCATTTACTCAAATGGACACCGTCTTGCAAGAGAAAACATAATAGCTTTTTTTCTGCTTGCAGCTGTTGTGTGAACATTACATTCAAACGCGTTCAAGACAACATCACCACACCAGAGTACGTCACACTCCGACCGAGCCAACTCATTATGTTTCGTTAATCCACCACCAAATCCAAAGCAGCCATACGAAGGCTCATGACGTAGTGGCCGTCTCTAAGCTTTAAAATGTTTGGAACTTTTATCCATTATCTGCTGCACCTGGCCTCATATCCCAGTCGAGAAAGTTGTGTTTTGTAGCATCTTTGCTGCAGCCTGCATTCCTTATATTTCGACAGTCTGGTTTCGTACTTGTTTGTGTTTGATGTGGTAACTTTCAGTTGTCGTACATACAAAGTCTTCTCTACTGCTGCGTCTGTGATCTTGCTGCTATAGCAACTGTTACATGGGAGATGCTTGCATCTGGTATAATTTGTGCTTCAAAAACAAAGAAAACATCAGACAGAATCAGCAGTAATGTGCTGTAATGTTTGCCGAAGAGTCACACAACACACACCGTTACTCAAAATCTGTCTTCCTAAGTCACGAAGATGTAAAAAAATACTGAAGTTAAAAAAAAGAAGAAGAAATTAACACATCCTCCAAGCTCTAGGATATTGGATTTGGCAGCGGGCTACTTTTTTTTCACGTTCGTAGCTCAAAAACATTGGTTGAAAAGCTGTTAAATTTAACATCAGTCTATACAGTTGTTATAATTAGATGTGTTGTAAGATTAACAGGGAGAAAAGAAAAAAAAAAAAGGCGAGAACATTCTACCTATTTGCTGTCTCCCCCCCACCCTTCCAGTCACAAGTTCTAAATATTCCCATTTATATGCAGGTGAGTGAGCAGGTGGATGCCAGTTTATTATCCCTTTGATTTGTATTTCGTAAACAGCACGTCAGAGATGATGGTGGAGATGGAGAGCAATCAGATTCTATAATTATATCTGCTCTCTTCCGGAACACAAAGCTAATATTAGAGATTCTGCTAATGCATCTTTCAGTTAAAACCAGAATTAAAAGCTGCATTATTCATCACTCGCAATCTTGGCACAAAACCTGGTTGAAAAAATGAAGCCTATCATGCACTGCTTAATAGAAGCCATTAGTCACAAGTGAAGTGGGTTGGAAATACATTGAGACACCTTGATGCCCGTCTTCTAAATGTGTTTCTGGAAAATTATTATTACATATGTTTTAAAGACATCAAAATCAGAAACATGTTTTAAAATACATTTAAATTGCTTCTTGCTTGTTCACTTTTGTTCTATGTTATGTTTATGTGTCTGTAATTTGCATGTGCTTGTTCCTGCTGGCGCCGCTTGGTTGAGTCATGTTTGCAGATGCAAACTTTTTTACCTGGTAAATTAAAGGTCAAATAAACAAATACAGTTCTGAAAATGGGTGGAGCACACCTAAAACAACATTCCCAGTTGAATCACCAGTACTAAAGATATTTTTTACATTTGTTCATTATATAAAGGGAACAAGCATGTCTGCATGAAAAAATAAAATAAAAAGTCAAGGTGAAGATTAAGAGCTGGGGGGAAAAAAGCTTCAGGTTTTAGGATTAAAAGGTCATACTCATGAGCTTAGCTAAGTCTACGGATGACTGCATGCACATATAATAGAGCCAGTTAAAATAGAGTTTCAGAAAGAATTGTTTAGCTATACCCTGTCAGCCTGTTTAATCATAGATGATGTCTTAGTATAAATTGTGTATACGAGCATGAAAACATTTATTCTTTACTGCTTCTGGTCGGGCATTTATCTCTCAGCCATTGTTTCATAATAAATGTATGTATATATAATAATTCAGAGAATTGTATTTATAGCCCCGGTTGGAGCATTAAATAAACCACCAGTGAACAGCTTAAGTGAAACATTCATCGCATGTTGAAAGAACCTTTTGCTCAGCAGCAACACTGTGCTCCCAAACACAACCGGTGCTGCTGTGGATATTCCCCCTCTGGAAACTCTTTGCACCAAACGCTTACCTGATGTGGGTTTGAAATGTAGTAATGAAAAGTTTTTAGCTTCATTCATCGCAGACTTAAAAAGTACCAACAAAGCTTTTGTTTGAGCAACAGCACATAAGCCGCCAGTTTAGCTGTTTTGACTGTTAGAAAATCCTGAGCTGAGGTGATAACAGCCAGACATGCAGCACATATTGGACGGTTTAACGTGTTGATTCTACTTCTGCCATGAAAACTTGTCACTCCTGAATTTCATGAACATGATCGAATCTAGGAATTTGCACGTTCTCCCCGTGCGGATTCTCTCCGGGTTCTCCGGCTTCCTCCCACAGTCCAAAAACATGTTGAGGTTAATTGGTGATTCTAAATTGTCTGTAGGTGTGAGGCCTCTGGTGAGGCCAAACCACCTATGTAATTATGTTTAGGTCCTCCTTGTGCCACAACAACACCTCTGATAATGGACATGGATGCAGGACTACTGATGCTGTTGATCTGGTTTGTTCAGACTCATCCCACAGATATCTAAACAGACGGACGTATGGTGCGTTTGGAGGTCGAGTCGACCCTTGGGCTCTTTGTCGTGTTCCTCGAGCTGTTCTTGAGCAGTTTCTTTGTGGTGAACAGGCACAGTGTTCTGCTGGGGGAGGCCGCTGGTGTGTCATGGAGGTGTGTGTGTCTGCGGTTTGGAACAATGTTCAGACAGGTGGTGTGTGTCAAAGTAACTTCCACGTGAATGCTCAAGGTTTCCCAGCAGAGACTTGCATTGTAATGATATCATCAATGTTATTAACTGCACCTATCATCAGTCTTAATGCTTGGACTGATTGGTTTATATAGAAGCTTTTAAAATACAACATATTTTTAGAGATTAAATCAGGGGTTTCCAGCCTTTTAGGCTTCTGACTTACATGAAGTAGGCTGGGCCGCATTCCAGATGTCTATCAGTTTTTAAAGGCTCCACCAAATAGTGATTTCGTTTTTTTTGTTATTTACGCTCGTATGAGAAATTCCTTTTTTCTTGTTTCCTCTCTCATTAATCATCTGATGAGGACCGAGATTTCACTGATGTCTCTGTGTATAAAGCTGCCTATAAAGTGGTTCACACTAGCTCCACTTGCAGCTAAATGCTGCCCACACACTGATGCTTCACTAGTAAAAACCTAATGATGTCACATATAAAAATATATCATCCACTGCATTCATTTTATTACTTTAACTACATTTTGTTGTCAAAACCTATGTACTTTTACTTGAGTAGATTTTTTTTATGCAGGACATTCACTTATAATGGAGTATTTTTTGTATGTTTTTTACTTCAATAAAAGACCTGAATGCCTTTTCCACAACTGCCTGCCTGAAATTATAGCTGTCGTCTTGTTATGAAAGCAACTACAGCATTAGCAGTTTATTGTGGGAATACAAAACGTTAAAGTGCATTTTCATTTAGTGGTGCACAGCTGCTCTTTCCGCAGCACTAACCTGGTCCCAGCAACAAGGTCACATTGATCATTTAGATATGAAGTGACAAGGAGGTATAATGAAAAGAGCTCTTCATTGTTAATAACGCCTGACTTTGCTTATCTGAACCGTATAATGGAACCTCCCTCTCTCGCTCTCTTTATCTCTCACGTCTGGCCTACTTCTGTCTCATACCTATCTCCTGAATGTGGGACGTGCACCTACGCGCGCCGCCTTTTAGCAATAAACTGCGGGCAGTCGCGTTAGTGTTTCTATACTGTTGCTACAAAACAGCTTGAAGAACCCAGCTGAGAATTGTAATGATTTAACAATCCAACCTTTGCCCATCCGCTGTTAAATAGGTTGACCACATGGAAGTCTTTTGTGTCAAAACTAACACTGCATGTTCTGTTCTTAAGCAGGACTGGAAAGTTCAGTGCGCCGGTCTTCGTTGCAGTGCTCTGTTGTCACAGTTGGTGGTGTTTAAAACTGCAGACAAGTGTGAAAAGCGTGTAAAGGCCTCAACTGATGTCTGCTGTGTATCTTCTTTAGACCAGCGATGAGTAACACTTGCCTTTGATTTTTATTATGACCTAGTTTTTGTAGCTATTGCCAGTATTAAAGGTTGTAAACAGGCCAACACATAAGGCAGATAAAAATAGATAGAAATGATATTATAGATGCACAGTCAGTTGAGTAAGAAAGCAAATTGTGATCGATGTTTGTCTTGAATGTGATTCTGCCCTCGTTTTCGCTTCCAAATTGCTTTTACTTGTTTAAAGACTCTTCAGGTTTCTTGTTCTGTCTGACTTTAGGACATTGTTAGAAAAGATGTCCAGACAACTCAGAAAGATACCCGAGTTTTAATGAGCCGTGACGATCCTGCAAATGACCGACTTGAACAGTGCAGTTTTTGGCAGTGACGCTTGTTCCATAGTTTCGACCCCGTTCGACACATTAGATTTGAAATCAGATAATGACTAACTGTATGTGTTGCTTTTGTCTGAAGTGTTGTTATGACTCCTACGTTAGTGTTTTTTTATTTTTTCTTTCATCAGATAGATACGGGCACGACCTCTGTGATAAGGTCCCATTTACCGTGCTTTGTCGGGGCTCTAATGACGTCTGTTCCGAGCACAAACACGTGTTATGCAATGTTTCAAAGTGGCTGCGCGGCAATGAAAAATGTACATATCTCTATGTAAAAACAAGCTTTTACAGAGAAATTAGTAAGCCCTTGGTGACTAATCACTCGAACTTCCAGGCTGCAACGCCTCCAGCAACAGAACCCATCATCGTATTTCCCCGGTCCTGGTGCATGATATCTGAATATGGTACATATCAAAGGGAATAGGAGAGTTTGGTTTATCGATCAAAATCAAATCAAGTTTATTGTCATTTTGCTGTACATATACAGTAGCACCAGCAAGATGAGAGAGCGTTTCTTCAGGATCATTTCATTAGTAAGAATGAACGTCTGGGATAGGCAAGACACTAAACGTTCACTCTCACTGTCTCCTGACGGTGCCGCTGTGTCCATGCA